>NW_009940454.1:71818-89886 GCF_000696875.1 Nestor notabilis | reverse complement strand
ATTCTATGATTCTATGATTCTGTGATTTTCATTGTGGGATTTAGAAACCATCTACCACAGTTCTTTTTAAGCAATAATGTGAAAATGTGAAGTACTTACAAAAATCCTTTCTTTCTTCATACCTTTGCAGCATTCTAGTTTTAGTGGAACATACAGATTTTTCCATTTAGCCATTCCACACAACAGATTTGATAGTTCAATCCATACTTCTTTCTTTCTTCCCTCTGTAGTCACTGATGCCCTTGGTTGATTAATTTTAGAATAAAGCATTCCTAGAAGAGGTCTTCCAGAGAGGATTTTCTGTAGGCATCTGTTCTTTACATCCAGGGCAAGATGGTCCCTGCATGGTCAGGCAGGCTCTGAAGTTCAGTGTATAGAAACTTTGATTTTTACAGTCTTTTAACTTTTGGATGTGACTTCTTCACATAGGAAACACTTGCTGCAAGTCAAAGTGCAATAAGCTATCAAGTCAAATTAAAACTAGAAATAAAAACGGAAAATGAAAGAATTTTTCTTCCACCCTGAGTAGAACACTGGCTCTACTGCACATCAAGGTCTGACCTTAAGGCTTTTGCCAATAGGCTTCTTAATAGAGCAAGAAAATGAGTAACTGAGGAAAGTAGGAATAAAGGGAGAGAGCTGCAATCCACGACAGTCCTTTGACTCACTGTTACTGTTAGAGGAGTCAGTGCTGGACATGCTGCTGCCCCTTTCCTCCCTTTTACACACTTGAACGTGTTTGATCCCTCTTTTTTTTTTTTTTTTTCTTTTTTTTTTGGTATTTGGTTAGTAATTTTCATTATGAAAGGTCAGTCTATTTTTCTGTGGAATTTGAGCATTGTCCACTTTTTATTTCTAAATGTCATTACATCAGGTAACATTTTTACCACCTATAATGTAATGTTTCTAGAACACATCTTTAGGAAACATTATGTCTGAAGGATGGTTCTTTTGGTAATTAAAAATGACCTGGCTACATACTAAATGCTCAAATGTTGTGAAATGCTAACAGCCATCCTCAAGGTTTGACAACTTTCTATTCCTTGTATATGGTGCAAAATGTGACATTCAAATCTCTGAAAAATATCTTCCCCCCTCATGTTCATAAATTTCAGCTAATTTAAATGGATAAGGTCACCAAGTTTGTCTAGAAGACCATTTAAGTATAACCATTTCTGAAAATACAGTTTCTTAAGCTGGCATTCTCAAGCTCTGAACACGTCTGATGCACACTGCTTCATAGACTCCCTTCTCATATAGGCTGATTCTCTGCCATGCCTGCATTTCTATCCACAGAGTGTTTTTCTAATTATAGAAGCAGTTACTAGCTTAGAAAAAACATACACAATTCCTGTAGCTGCGCTAGGGATGAAGCTGTAGCTGCCCTTCAGACGCTGTTGCTGTCTCTGAAGCTGGCCTGCGGGATGCCTTTTATTTTCCCATTGTGCATCTCAGTTTTGTTGTCTGTAGATGGAGTTAATGCTGCATGATTCCTCTCCCAGTACTTGCCAACTACAGGTGGAAAATATTCATTTGTTGTTATTTGTGAATTTTAGCAGTTCTTAATTCAGAATCCTTTAAACCACTTGGAAAACTGTTAATTGTATTTCTGCTCTTCCACACCTTCTCCCATCTGCCACCTTTTTCTCCCACCTTTCCCTATCACCTCTTCTTCTGATGACAGTGGAGATCAGTTGTTCCAGCCCGATGTCATTTGGCTGCATGCCTGTGCCTCTGCACTTCCCTGGTGTCTTGCTCTGGGCATCTCTGTGTGTGATTTTAGTTCTCAAGGTTCTCACTTGAACCTTTCTCTGCCACAGAATATTCTTACATCCCTTCTGTTGATAATTTTAACTCTCAGAGGCAGTTGTCAAAGTCAGTAGAATAACAAGGTTGATCTCTTTGTGGCCTCCTTGGCTCTTTGGAGCCAGGATGCATGCACCTGCAGGTGGGTGCCATGCAGTGGGATGGTCCTAACAGCGAGCCCAAGAGGACTCTGAAATCAGTAGTTGCAAAAAAGCTGAAAACCTTCCATCTTTAGCAGTCTTCTACGTAACAGCACTTTAACGTTTGTGCTATGCTGGGTATTCTGAGGATATGGTAAGTAATCAGAAGTTTAATGCATCACATAATAAAAAAAATTGCATCTATTTCCTGAGGGCAAAATTAGATTTACACACCCCTCCCCCCCCCATGTAATTTAATGGAAGATACAGATGCAGATAGAGACCAAGTCAGGTGTCTGGTTTGTAGTGCTCTTGCAAGTTGTAAGGACACTTAAAGTTGTTAAGTACATATAATGGAAAGAAATGAGAGGGAAGAGCTGGTCAGAATTTTCCAGCAGAATGCTTTTTCCTGGAAAATGGTGTTTCAAGGAAACTCAGATGTTTCATGGAAATTCTTTGGGGTTTTGTTGTGAACTTCCACAAAAAGACAGGCTGTGATAAATAAGGCAGTCTGCCATGCTGCTCTTGATTTGACATAGTATCGAACAGTATAATTGAAATATTTGGGTTTACTTTTAAAGTCATTTGAAGGGCACCTGTTATTTATTATTGATTGCCAAGGCATCAGAATGTTCCATCATAAACTAAACAGGATATGTTTCAGTCCATAAACAAATGACATGTTTTAATCGATGCTGGGTGGCAGATGTGCCTTTTATGATTTAAAAGTAACATATTTCAGCTCTTATGCTATAGGTTACTATCATTAATTGTAGTGCACAACTGCTGATGTATAAAGCAATAATATAAAGAAAACAAAAAGCAATTTCAAAATACAGTTTAAAAAGAAATTTTGATTCTGAAGTTTTCTAAAAAAGCATTGTTTTGTGAAACCATGTTTATATATGGAATATTTTTTAAAGATTTTGTTGAAAACACTAAGATTTTGAGAAATCACAATTTTTCATAAAAAAAAAAAAGCTTATAGATAACTTCAAAAAAAGTTCTTGCCATTGTTTACTGTTCTCTGTAGTAAGACCACTCTTGGAAGATGAGACTGGCCAGAGTGGCTTAGGGTTCCCATCCTGCTCTGCAGCAAGGGGTGTAGCTCAGACTCTGATTGTGACAACTCTAATTTAGGCAGTATTTGGGAACACAAACTCTGTCACATTGACTTACCTCTCTAACTTCTGACACTCATCCAGGAAAGGTGATTGCACAAGGTAATTTTGCCATACGCAATTTTTAAACCCAATTTAAGTTAATTCTTTACAACTTCTCATTAAGGCACTTTCAGGGTTTTATTTTATTTTTTTTTTAGGACTGGCTTAATTAAGTGTAACACAAGTCAATTCGTATTGATTGAAATTACCTTAAATGAGTTTGGCTTAAGCCCAAATAACACAGTCTTTTGCATGTGTTTTAAGTTACATTCATTTAAATTTATACCAACAGTTATACTTTAGCCAACTGTCAGTGGTAGTCAGCATACAGAAAGCTCACATTTCTAGGCTCTTACGCAGTACTGAGTAGAGAAATAATCTAAGATTACTTATGTGTACTCAGCTCTCAGTAGTATCATTTGTAGAGTAACATACCATTTAGTATACACTTCTGAGAAATTTATCAATACCAGGTATTTGATCTCCCATTCCTTCAATCTTAATTTCTGAGTATATATTATGCAATCCAATAAATGCGATTTTGTATGTTCTCTTAAATGCAAGCCTTGATTATGGCTCTTATTAGAACTCGCACTCTTCTGCTTTAGTATTCTGAAATGCTTTCCTTTCTTCCCATGGCTTTAATAGGAACTACCAAATTCTTGCAAAATAGGCTGAACTCAAGGAGTAACAGGAGGATTCTCTGTGGTGAGAAAAGGCAGCAGTACAGGCAAGACCCATATGCTAAAATTTTCTTCGTAATTCCAGAGCTCTCAAACACAAGTTGAAACTGCCACTCCATTTCATTTGAACTTCCCCTGGTAGCCCTTTAAAAATGTTATTTAGGAGAAAAGCAAATAAAACTCTGTTTGGAACTAGGAGTGTTTTGCTAATTTGGTCTTAAGTTCAGAGTCTATAGGTAAATACTGGAGCTACTTTTATATTCTCATCACTATAAAATACAAGAAATCAAATGAAATGAAAAAGAACAACTTGGGTTTTTCCAAGATACAGGTTGTACCTGTAAAGAGTCTGTTGCTATAAGAGAAAAAGCTGACCTTTCCTTCTGCTTATAACCTAAGGAGATGAGTAGAGCTAAAATGAGGTGTACAAATCGCTGCAGAGTCTAGTGGAACATGCATTCTTACTCTATACACAAATAGGCAGGTGTTTTGACTACACAGTATAGTCTTATCTGAGTGCTTTATTAAGACAATAAAAGGGTGCACACTTCTACCAGCTTAGGAATTCACAATGTAGAATTATTTTTTTTATATATATATTTTGGAAGGAAAGACTTGTTTATTTTATTTTTGCCTTTTTTCATGTTTTCTTCTCAGTCTTGCTCTGTACTAGAGAATTTTCGTACTATAATAATTTTCTGATGCACAGCCTTGACTGATGTAACCTAGTGTGTATGAGCCATGTAAATTAACAGAAACAGAAAATAATGTGCTGCCACGGTTTAATGTAACACTTAATACTTCTGCGTTAATATCTATTGCAATGTAAATATTACTGCTGAGAAAATGTTTGACCCTTTCTAATATAGGAGGCCACACTGCATTATATCAGACTGTGCTCTGTCATCTTGCAACGTGAAATGAAGTAACAAGAACTGACATGAACCTTTGTAAAATGCCACAGTGCAGTAACCCATTTTTAACGCTGTCAGTATAAACTACAGTAGCAGGTAGAAGCAAATCAAATGTAACATCTGAACAGGAAAATATTGTTAAAATAACCTGTAGCCTTCCGTTAATATCTGACTATCAGGACATCTCTGGCTGGAGTATCAATTCACACTAATAAATCGTGTGGTTTTGTGATGAGAATGATTGTGAATCTCGTTACGGAGATTGTCACTTTGGTGTTAATTATTGGTACCTCATAGAGTATATTGGAATAGTTAATATGAGTTTTGTCTTGGTAATTTTCTTGACAAACAGTCCCACAGGCCCACCTCACCTCTCTCCCCGGGTCTAAAAGACTGAATACTGCAGTGGTTAGATTAAGCATCCCAGAAGCTTATTCGTCATTTTACCAGGCAGTATTTTTGTTCCATTTACTTTCAAACTTTTCTTCTCCTAAAGTGGCCCAAAGCACATTCCTACTGGCATGAGAGGGCTAGTGAGGTGCTTGCTAGCTTTCCTTTATACTACTTCCCTAAAGACTAACAGCATCTTTTATGGTCCTGACATTTCATTAGTCCTGGGGCCTCTTCCACAAATGAATCTCACGCTATAGCGCCAAACTATTTCCAAAAAGCAGAAGTTGTGAAAAACTCCTTAATTTTATTGGCCACTGTGGAATTAACTGGCTAACCAGCTTAAGAGTGTAGAGACTGATTCACCAGCCTTACTGCTGAGGAATACAGTAGCAGATTCATTGGATCTGGTATTTTTGCACATAAATAATGTTTAAGACAATTAACAATGGATTTCAGGCTTGTCCTGATGACTTTACCAAACTGCAATTTTACAGAACAAATGAGGCTTAGAAATACATACCTGTAAACTAAAAGAGGGGAGATTCAGGCTGGACATGACAAGAAATATTTTACAATGAGGGTGGTAAAATACTGGAACAGGTTGCCCAGAGAGGTGGTGGATGCACTGCTTCTGGAGACATTCAAGACCAGGCTGGATGTGGTTCTGAGCAACCTGATCTAGTTGACGATGCCCCTGCTCATTGCGAGGGGGGGTGGGGGGGTGGACTAGATGACCTTTGAAGTTCTCTTCCAACCCAAACTATCCTGTGAGTTTACGATTCTATAAATAAAAATCCCAGTTTTACAATGAGCTGCTTTGGCATACATTAAGCAGCAAGTAGGTCTTCATTGCACTGTTCTTAATGTATGTGAATAAGCACTATAATAATAAAAATGATTCTTCTCTTTACACTGATACAGGCTGCAGTCTGTGGAGCATTTCTTTTTCACGTGACCTTTCTGCTGCTCTTTCTGTCCCCTAATAATGTCCTTTACTCCCCACTGAAAGGAAGATGATTTCACTGGAGAGTATTCCTCAACAACAAGCAGATGAATCTTGCAATCTAACACAGTAGCAGGAGACCTGGTATTTTTCCAGTTTAAGGGATTTTTACAACAAATATACAGATAGAGAATATTCCCACAGCACTCAGTTTTCTAAGTGGTGCTGTCCTGGCATTACGTAAATCCACAGTGTGACCTGAAACAGAGTGGTAAAGGCTTTTGTGTTTGCAAGCAACACACAAAAATAGGGCTCAAGCTGCAACAAGGGAAATTCTGAATAGCTCTGAGGAAAAGTATTCATAAAGAGGATGGTCAAACATTGAACAAGTTACCCAGTGATGTTTCATCATCTCTGTCCTTAGAAGTATGAAAAACATGACCAGTTAAAGCCCTGAGCAACCTAATCCAACTTAAAAGTTAGATTCCACTTCAAAATTGGTTCTGTTTTGAAAAGTCATCTTTCCCAGGTGGCCTGCGGAAGTCCCTTCCACACTCAGTTATTCTCTGATTATTTGCCAGCAATTTCACACTGAATAGTATCTGGTGACCTTCTTTTCTGCATTGATTTTCTATAAATACTGACTTAAAAGGGTTAACATTTGGGGTTTTTTAGGGCTATAGGATGAACATAAACTTGGTCTTGAAAGAATCACATGCTACTGGTTCATCCACTAGATAGCCAGTATTTTGCTGTCCTGGATTCAGTAACCATGACAGTTACAAATGCTTCTAAATGTACAATGAAGATATTATAAATTGTATTTATTTTTCATGTTATATTAAAAATTGGTCTAAAACCAGAAAGATATGGTCTTCTTAGTTCATTGATTTTTTGTGTACGCTATGAAAGAATTAAGGGCTAACACAGCTTGCTGCAGGTCATCAGATTTCCTCTTTGACCTTGTCCGATATAATCTCATCTGTTTGTGTTCAAGACTACTTAAAAACCTAAACCTATCCCACACAAAATAAATATAGGAGAAAAACTCTTAAGAAATGCTCTTTATTCTAATCCCAATGGACTATCTTTATTCAGTAGAGCTAAGTATTTGACTAGTATCTAGTTTTGCAATAAACAGAAGCTGAAATGTAATTTACCAGCTCTTCATGAATTGTTTATTCATACCCACCCTCGGGGTATTCCAATACTATTGAATTACTCAGTATGATGTTGACAACTAATTCTTTTTCTCCTCCTAATTTCTGAAATGTACTGTTATCCAGTATTTAGATTTCAGAATTGATTATCGAGGACATGTGAGAATTTTGCAAAAAAAGTGTGGACAAGTTAAATATGATGGGCCAAATTCTACCCTGAATTATACTGGTACTGCCCAACTAATGACAGCAGAAAGACAGAATGTAGGCAATTAAATATTACTGCAAGATTGTATTTTTGTGTGTGACATTGCATTCTAGATCTCTTAAAAATAGTTCAGGGTTTGGGTGAATTGGTTTGGTTTTCTCCCTTGTTGATGTAGTGGTACAGTAATATCCTGCAATAAGAAAGGAAAAAGCAAGTGTAAAAAATCCCTTGACATCAAATTATTTTACAGGAAGTTAATAGGGAGTGCTATTGCTATTTTTTTTCTCCAGTAAATTCACAAGTGAAGGTAGGGTTGTATTCCTAACCAGGACAAAAGAAAACAGTGTTTTCATCAAGGCTTCAGAATGATGAGTTAGAATTTGTAGATTCTGAGAACTGATTTGTCCCTGGTCTCCTTGACTACATGGAGTTTAATGAGGGGAAAAAAAAAGGCAAAAACCTAAGAAAATAAAAAATTTAAAAATATGTGTATTAAAAGGAGAGCACTAATTAAATAAAATCTATAGCAGCTTTGCTGTTTGACCTGGAAAGACATGGCAGTTAACTTCAGAATATGCGGGGCTGGCTTGCAGCAACATGCGATATAAAGATGAGTAGGGGTATGAAATATCAAGAAGATAGAAGACTGCCACACATAATTTCAGTTAATGTTGAGACAGCTGGTGTTGAGAGATTTCACAGATAAAAATAACATTCCTATTTTGTTGCCATTTTGAATAGCAGCATTCCTTTTTCAAAAACAGTTACAGCACTAATTAGTTAATATCCTTAAGTATTTGTGCTCTAGACTAGTGCTCTATTTTAATATAGGGCTAAAATTAAGGATTATTGTTGTGCAGTTTTCTAAAACAAGGCCTTGCAGTACACAAATAAAACTTGAAGGTAAATTACATTGTGAATATTCTCTAGGCATCAAAAACTACATTGCTTGTGACCTACATTCTGCAATGCTAAATTAAAAATAACCACCCTCGTTTTATTTATCAGGAATCCAATACCAAGAGATGTGTTGTCCTGTACACTTCCCATAGTGGCAGACATTGTATTATTGGAATTATCCCTGATTCTTCCTTTCCCTCCCTATGGGAGTTGTAGAATTAACTGAAATATCCAGCAGACTCATGATTCACTGTGGGCTCCGTAAGAACTCAGACAACAGCCGCCATGGGGCACCTTAAAAATCATAATCATTCAAATTAATAATCCTTCAACTGATAAACATACTTGGTGGGGAAAAGGACCAGACTCAGTTCCTAAAGCTTCCCTCTTAAATAAACAACTTCCAAATAATTCTGGCTTGAGCCCCTCTTCCGCATTCCCTGTCTAGGGGATGCCTGCTGGCAATCAGGGAGTCCAGGGTTAACAGGATAGATATTTTTTTAAGAGAAATGCAGTCATTCTGGCATTACATAGGCAGACGCTCATCAGAGTGCCCTATCAAAACTGTTCTCCATGATGCCTGCCCTATCAGTCTATGTGTCTCATGACAAGTCCCACATCACCAGGGCTCTTGTCACAGCTGCTTCTGTGCCTGGGCTTTGACTTGCTCATCATGGATGCTCAGCTCTGGGGACAGAATAAACAGCAGTCAATATCCTGGCTTAGACCCTACCTACCAAGGTGATCCAGAGCCTTTTTCCTTCCTCTCCCTTTTCCTGGAGCACTGTTAGTCAGTCTCTCAGACATCACTGGCTGTGGCACTCTGCGAATTTGTTCCAGGGATCGAAGGATTCCGGGTGTAGAAGGAATGTAAGCCACACACACACCCCCCAAACTGCTAGAAAGTTTATTACAAGATCCAGAGATATAACAAGCTAGAAAGAGAGATAACTAAAGGCTACCAAAGAATAGACCAGGAACAGATTCTTACCGACCCACACACTTGTCCAATGACCAGGAGGCCAGCTCCAAGGTGCATTGTGAAGAAACGGGGTGGCAGGCACATACTTTTTGCGGGTGTCTCTGTGCAGGTAAGGTCAACAATAAAAGGCAGTTGGATCCACCTCCTTCTTCATCTCTCTCGAACCCTGTGCCTTTTATATGCCAAAAAGTGCTAACTCATCCCGATGCAAGGGGCCAGCCTGCGCCAGGAGGAGTGGCCTTGTTGGCTCTTTGCCGTGCACGCTCACTCTAGATGATCGGGGTGGTCCACCATGGACCAATTCCACAGTGTTAGACCCATCTAACATAGAATTGCCTGTCTCCTGGACATGCTAGGTATAGGTTGTGTCAGTGTGGTCATGTCCACACCTTTTCTGTTTTCAAGACTGCTACATTTGTGTCCATCGCATAAAACTTGTTGCACATTTAGCTCTTCCAGCAACAGGCAGTTTTCCTGGTGGTTGCTTCAATTATTAATTAATTTATATGTATTGTGCTGAGTCCTTAGGATACTGCTTAGAACTCCTGTTTATCCCTGGAACTTTCAACAGCACAGTAACTATATCATAAGTGTCCTGCTTTGTTGTATTCTTGCTGCAATGATTAGATCATACTTCTGCCCAGATTCTTGGTTCCACCAATTTATTATGGCCACATGGCAAAGTGTGGAGGTTTGTCCTCTGGAACTTCAGTCTGGTAATCTGGAAGCTCCACCTCTGGAATTCTAGTTTTACACAAACTAGAAAGTTTTACATATGACTTACAGAGAGCGTGAGAACAACCTAAACTGTGACAAGTCCCAGTAGCCACGATTATCTTGTCCATTCATTATAAAGCATGAAGAATAATATTCTATTCACCCAGAACTTCAAAGCATGAAGGCAGTCTAACAAAAAAAGTTGTAAGAGACTAAGCATTTTTCCCATCTCTTCTGTCTAGTCATTATTACCCACTAAGGAACAGTAGTGTTCCTTTGTGACTTGAGTCTGATTCAGCAAGTTTCTCGACACTCTGCAAAAAGGGAACCTCTCCTTGGTCATCAGCAGGTGTCAGCAGTGACATCTGTATCCCTTTCATGTTCTAGATTACGTAGTATACAGCTCTGAAGTTCAAGTCTCTGCACATGGGGCTGCAGTGTAATGCAGATCTGGCAGGAAGGAAATCATCGTATTCATCATTCTGGCTTTAAAAGTCTTCTTACCCTTTCTAGCTGTTGTCCTCTATTCTGTGAAATGCAAAGTGCCTTTGAGAAACATGATTTATTAATAAGATATATTTTTTAGATTTTGGCAGGTTACATTCCAAAAAAAGACTCAATGTGTCCTTATGTAATGAAACACTGCACAATTCATGTCTCACCTCCTGCCACTGCTTTTAGAAATGGGTGGAAATGAGTAATTACCCATAAATGGTAGGCATTTCTCCATGACTTACAGAGAGTATTTTGGCAGTGATCGTTTAGGCTTTAAATGCTCTTTTAAAAGCTAATGCCATTCATAGACCTGCCAGTTTCAGAACTTTAACAAGTGTCCCCTAAACTCTTCAACCAATTTATTAGGAAATCACTCCATCTTTTAAATTCATCTCTATTTACTTCTGTCTCTTTGCCTGCTCCACATTTAAACCATTATTGTGGAGTTCTTTGTATGTGCTAGAGTATAAGAACTTGAAATTGAAGATTGCTTTGAGCACTATAATTTAAAACAAGAAAAGTTTGTGTCACCTGTAATTCCGGCAAGAGCTGAAGAAACACTAAAGTGCTGCAGTGCCACTAACATTATCATGATATCATTGTGACATGCTTATGTTAGACTTCTCAGTGTAATGAATGGGAGAAGAGAGCATCTCACAGCTTTCCCAACAGCCCCTCACCAGCAGCTTGCTATGATGGTTTGGTACTGTGGGCGTGTGGGATGGAAGCTGATGCCCCCACAAGCTCATTCTTGGGGTCAGGCAGGCATGCCCACCTTCAGGCAGATGTCGTGTAACAGCTGTGTATGCTCTGCATCCATGTGGTAAAGCTGCATTGCAGGTTTCACTGGAAATTACCACAGGAGTTTTCCTGATTGTTCAGTTAGTTCCATATATCTTGAATGCATGGCTGAGTTTTCCAGTTACAGTTTAAGCCGTATCTGCAGTTATATTTCAAGTAATAGCATTGCTGAAGTCCTCTGTTTCAGAGACCTCTCTTCAAAAGTAATCTCATGTATGGTGATTGGCCTAATATAATGTAGCTATAAGCTTCATAAAAAACACATTCCAGCTGCAATCACATATTTGGGAATTTATTTCTTCTGATGGTCTCAGACAGCTGGACTTTTCAGGAATAGTGAAGGGCCATTTCTTTTTATTTTGTTCTATTTTTTAGAAGCATGTTAGAGGCAGGTATGCTAGTTACAGAAAATAGTTTGTAGTACAGAAAGAGTAGTTTTAACACTTAAAACTTACAGATTTATAATTTGTTCTTCATTCCTTATACGTGCATTGAATTATTACATAATCTCCAGTAATACAAACAGACATACCATAATTTTACATAAAAAATTATTTTGTATATTACTTGATTTTCTGGTTATTTTACTTCCATTGTCTTTTTGTTCATCAGGACACCGTAAGTATGGACCACTTCGGACAATAATGCACCCTAACTTCAGAATTTCATGTACTGGGAATCATACGTTGGCTGATTCTCTTAGCTTTCATATGTATGTGTATAAATATCTGTGTATGCAGAGAGAGACTATATAGAGAGTATATTTGAGAGTATATTTTTATGTATACATTATTTATATAATATTACTATAATTGTAATGGGCTTTTCCATATGCCAAGGAAAAAATACCTGGTTTAGCCCTGAGTAAACTCAGTGAAATTAGATATGGACAAGTCAGGTTATTTAAACTTGGGGATTTCAAATACAGGATAAGAAAGCAGACTTGGAGAAAATGGCGACAACACTGGCAGCATCTGAAATGCTGTGGAAACATTAAAACTCTAAATGTGTAATATATGCATATACTTGCTGATATAATAGAAATTACTTTCTTGGAGTGACAGTAGAGATCAGATTTAGACTCTATATATTAGTTGTCCTTCTGTCTTACTGATTAATAGCAGTACTATATCTAGCTCAGTTTTTATTCTGAGAGTACTATAGTACACTTTTGCTTCAACTAAAGAGAATTTCTGATGAACACAAACCCCCACTTCCTTGTGCCTTTGTTCTTAGCATCGCTTGATTACTTTATTTGAGCATGCTGAACTTAAGGACTTACGCTAAAAATAAAAATAAAAGAATTTTTCCTTCTGCCAATGCAACTGAAATGTCACTGAGCAATGGTATTATTCAAAGCCCAAATTACCAGTGCAGTGCAAATATTGTGAGGTTAACAGTTCATTTAATTCTGTAGGCTTCATTTTGTTCAGACAGAACAAACATGTATGCTTTCTATAGGATACACGTTTGCCAGTTTTGTGAAATGAAGGGCAAGAACGAGATTCTGACCCATTGGATTCTGGAAGCTCTAAGAGTATTTGCCTTAATTTCTGTGGGCATTCACCCATAAGGCTGGAATGCAATGTATTGCAAAAGTGCCACAGAGAACCTTTTTGTTACAAAATACATGGGACTGTAGGTGTGTTAGTAGAGTTTTGAGTCTTCTAATCTTAGGATAGTGTGGGTAGAAGTAGAGGGATTCTGTTTGTCTTGTCATATTGCATAGAAAAAGTATCTGAAATTGGAGTAGTTTGAAGTGTGTTCTGCAGTTAATACTCAAAATAAATAATCTTTGCCAACTTGATAGAAATGATTGATTATTCCCTAAGCACCACTTTGTAGTTGGAACACAGAGACTTGCTGGTGTGCTTGGAACAGCATAAACAACCCATCACTTTGTAACATCAGCTAAGCATTAATTACTCAAGAGTTTTACTGCTAAGTGTTACAGCATTGATTAATAGGTTGGAATTTGAAAGTTTCACAACTCTCACTCAATGCCCACATAATGCATGTCTGAGAGCATGGGGAATGCTCAGAGCTCAGGTTTCAGTACATCTCCCATTAATTCTCATTAAATAGCTCCCATTCCTCTCTTCCAGGATCTAAAGTGGTTGCAGTAGATTTCATGGGTTTCACATTCAAAAATAACTTTGACAGGCACAATAAAAGTGGTACCTTTATTTAGCATAGGTTAGATGTGAATATAAAAGACATCCATAATTAAAGATGTGGGTTTGGGGGCTGGAGAGTAAATGATGCCTATTTGCACTCTGACTGATGAGCTCTAATGGTGACAATTATCGACATTACTCCTGAAAGGTAAATCCATGGCTCCTTTCCTCCACTGACAAGGCAGAACAAGATGTGTGTCCCCATGTGTTGTTTCAGTTCCTAGCCTTGCATGTGACTTTAAACCACCAGTGCAATGTATTTGTGCAGAGATGCTGGCTTGTAAACTCACACAGCTGTGGTCTGTGCACACTGCCTTTTATTGACTTTCCTCTGGTCATCAAACGTGAGTCAGTTTTCCCTCCTAGAAGAATTATAGGGGGATTAGCTTTCTAAGCATACAGTAACAAAGAGTGTTTCTGAAACTTCCTAAAGTATCTGTGATAAGGTTTGCTTAGGAGGAAATAAAATCAGAAGTATCATGAACTACAATGAACTTTGTTCTTTCTTAAGGGCAGGGAGGAAAGCCACAGATGAAGCTGGGCTGATGAGGCTGAGAGCAGATATCAGGGGAAGGCTCTGTGTGTCGTGGAAGTATATATGCAGTTCCCAGGGAAGTTCTACAAAAGCAGTGGATATTTAAAAATGCCAGAAGAAAAATAACTGCAGTTGTGCTTTTTCATTACAAACAGGATCCTAACATTTAAAATAAGTATCCCTGTCATAGTCTTTAACAGATCAAAATGCTAGTATTTTAACATCAAAAAGCATATTCTGGGGTTTTGTTTTGTGGTTTGGTTTTGTTTTTTTTTTCCAGTGAAAAACACCCCTCGCTGTGTCTTTTTTTTTTTTTTGTTCTTTTTTTTAGTTTTCCCAAAGACTAAGACATTCAGACTCTGGGGTGGAGGCTGTCTATGTCTCTTCTTTTCAAAAGATGTTTGACAGCTGATCCCGAGAGAGGGTCTCTCAGTCTTTAAAATTTTATTAAGCTGCAATATTTGGAATTTTGAGGCTAGACTTTAGCCTTTGAAGGAGAGTATTCAATGGCATGAATCTTTTAAGCTGCAGTGCTGCAAGAGATGATTTCAGGAATTTGCCACAGACCATTTGTCAAAGGGACAATGAGGCATTTGTGAGCAATATATGGGGGGAAATAAGCTTCAAGTTTTTCAGATAGCAACGTTGGAAGAAATACTGTTATGTCTGTGTGGTTTACATGGTACTTAAAATAGCTCAGGTGGCCTCCAAAGGAGTATAAAGCCAATTTTTAAAATATAAATCTCAATTTTGGGTCAAGCTGGACAAAGAAAACAAAGCAATTTAGGGAAACTACTCACCAATTTTTTATCTGAATCTGTAAGCTTGTAAGTGAAAGCCAGGCTCAGTTTCGGGCTGCTTAAAGCAATTCATTCTATCCCACCTGGTATATGAATGTTGGCATTTAGTGTCTTTTCAGGGTTTTGCATAAAGTCAGATTCTGTTACTGTTGCTAAGATTAAGGGGTCTTTTTCAGTAAATTTTCAGTCTAAAGTATATATGAACATGAACAAGCAAAACAGGAGGGAAAAAAGAATTGAAGCTGAGGTTACTGTAAACCATCTGTACTGCTGTAAAACCTGCTGGAATTTTTCCACCATGGGACTGACCAAAATATTTTACTAAATGGAGGTTTATGTATGAGCCTCAGTATAGTATAAATATACAGTAGAATGCGACTTATCCAGGTTACCAAAGCTTGGGTGAGAAAAAGTCTAATAGATTCCTGTAAAATTTTAAATTTTTGCAGGTATATTGACTGGTACCTGTTTACCTGTTATGCAGATGCTTCAGTGCAATCACAATGCTTCCTTTATATTACAGTGATACACAGTGGTTCGCTATTATTTTCAAGATCTAAGTTATAATGAGTGTTTGGATGATGTAAATGACATCCAGATCTATTCTGTTCCATTCTATTCTGTTATAAACTTCTGCAAATAACAATGTTGGGATCCATGGAAAAAAGTTTAAATTGTTTTTTGTTCTCATTCTGTTTTACACTAAAGTACAGTGCAGCATCAGCATAAACTGCAGATAAGCCAGTGTAAATTTAAGTTAGCAGCAGTGGTTTTCCCTTCTTTAGGGAAGATCTGTAGTGGTAAATATAGTGCCAATAGGGGAAAAAACATAATGTTAGCATATCTCATAATAATGACTTTCTCATTCATCACTGCAGTAAGCCAACTGTTCTCCCCCTTGGTGTCACAGCAGTAGGGAAATTTCACCTACAAGGATCCAAAACATCTTCGTCTACTTTCTGCCTTTGAGCAGACCCAAATGACATAATGATAGTGCGTTGTGCTGCGGAGTGAAAGCTTCAGCGTCCATCTGCCCTAGCTCCTTCACCAGTAGTCTCTCTCCTTACTAGGTACTCAGTTTAAAGATATAGACTAAACAATTTCTTGTTAAGGCTGAACTGAAGTTCTGTAAAAGAAAATATTGTAGAAGTAGAGTAAATTTATTTTCCTTACAGGTAAGTATTTAAGAACTAAGCTATTGTAAGACAGGTGGTGGGATTGCTCCAGCTTACATTGAAAGTGGAGGAAATGCACAGGCATGTCTTTACATCTTAAAGTTGTCCAGAAAGCCTACTTATTCTCCTTTGTGTCAGAATATCATGCTGTAAGTGCCATACATACATCACTGGAGAGATTAGACTGTCTTGACGTATTTTAATTCCACTATATTTTCAGCTCCCTTAAATGTTACAAATACACATATAGCCTCTTGCAAACTCATTTTCTATTGCAGTTTATTTTCCAATGCTTTCTTAATTATACAAGTTGCAGTGAACGTGTTCATTATTGTATTGGATTTGTGTGGCAAGGTTTTTATAGCAGGAGAGTTACAGGGGTGGCTTCTGTGAGAAGATGCTAGAAGCTTCCCCCATGCCTGATAGAGCGACTGCCAGCCAGCTCCGAGGTGGACTCAATGCTGGCCAAGGCTGAGCCCATCAGCAACGGTCATACCACCTATGGAATAACTTATTTAAGAAGGGGGAAAGTTGCTGTGTTGAGCAGTTGTAGCCAGAGAGAAGAGTGAAAATGTGTGAGAGAAACAGCTCTGCAGACCTCTAAGTCAGAGAAGGAGAGGAGGAGGTGCTCCAGGCACCGGAGCAGAGATTCCACTGCAGCCCGTGGTGAAGACAATGGTGAGGCAGGCTGTCCCCTGCTGCCCATGAAGGTCCATGGTGGAGCAGATATCCACATGCAGCCCATGGAGGACTCCACACCAGAGCAGAGGGATGCCCAAAGGAGCCTGTGACCCTGTGGTAACCTTGTGCTGGAGCAGGCTTCTGGCAGGAGCCATGGTCCCAGGGAGCTGGGAGCCCACACTGGATGGAGCAGGTTTGCTGCAGGAGTTGTGACCCCACAGGGAACACACGCTGAAGCAGCCTGTTCCTGAAGGGCTGCACCCTATGGAAGGGACCCATACTGGAGCAGGGGAAGAGTGTGGGCAGTCTTCTCCCTGAGGAGGAAGGAGGGGCAGAGACAGTGTGTGATGAACTGATCGCATACCCACTCCCCGTACCCCTGAGCCACTGGCAGGGGCGAGGCAGAGAGTTTAGGAGTAAAGTTAAGCCCAGGAAGAAGGGAGGGGTGAGGCGAAGATGTTGTAAGACTTAGTTTTTTATTTCTTATTATCCTGCTCTGATTTGATTGGTAGTAAATTAAACTAATTTTCCCAAGCCAAGTCCATTTTGCCCATGATGGTAGCTGGTGAGTGGTCTCTCCCTGTCCTTATCTTGACCCATGAGTCTTTTGTTATATTTTCTCTCCCCTGTCCAGTTGAGGAGAGGGCTTTGATGGGCACCTGGCATCCAGCCAGGGCCAACCCACTAAGTATTTTATTTCCACATGCCCCATATGATACATGTAGGAACAGTCCGTCAAATGCATCCTTTAAATGACTGTTTTGATTCTTTGCTATGCCTGTGGGGTCCACATAGAAGATGCATGAGCAACATCTAGTTAGGAATAAGAACTTAATAAAAAGTGTGGAAAACACTAACTCATATTGGCTTCCACTTAGAAATGTCATTTTTGTATTTCAAGGACTAGAATGAAGCATGTTGCCAGAGTAGACAACCAGACATTTCAGAAATGTTCATTATGTTTCAATTTTTGAATACTCAGCTTGGGGAACCTGATTTTCCAGATGTGTTTAGCAGTCTCCACTCAAAGTTACTAATTAAATGGTCATTTATTTCAAAAATTTAACAGAACTCCTTCAATGATGGACAAAGAAAAATCAGAAGATTCAAGGCAAGTACATCTTTTGAAAAATTAGGCTTATAAAAATAAATTGTCCAGTTTCATTTTGAAATAAGTTTTCAGCTTTCTGTTATTATTTTATTGCTGAATTCCTAAAAATCTCCCAGTTATGCTGCTGACCATGCTACCATGAACCCTGCTTCTAGTTGAGCATTCCCCTGAGCACTTGCCCTTTAAAATGGGAATGGTGAGCAGTAGTCACAAATTAAAGGTCTAGACCTGCCCGTGTGCAGGACATGGACTGACGTGTTACTACCTGGCACTGGTCTACTTTT
>NW_009940454.1:17764-71787 GCF_000696875.1 Nestor notabilis | reverse complement strand
TTCCACCTCCGGCAGGAATTCCCCACAGTAACAGCCCCTGGGAAGCTTGTTGCAATGCTGAGCCAGAGCCAGCACTACCATGAAATCAGAGCTCCAGCTTCACACTGCCTATTGCCAAGCATCACCATGGGAGGGCGGTGGATTTGTGCCTCAGTATGAAAGCTTCACGACAGAAGCCAAGTTACTAAACAGAGAGGAAAGCTAGTTGAAGATATCAAACCATATGAAAGCTCTGTGTATATGTGTTTGCTTTTAGTAAAAAGAGACAGCAGCAGGAGACAAATGACCTATTAATCCATGTAAAATGAGGGGCAGTGTTCATAAAGACCTGCACCATTTGTAAATGCAGATGTAGTTTTCAATGAGCCCTGCAATCTGCTTATGATGCAGAAGTGAGAAACAGCTAAGGCTCTTTGAGATCCTTTCAGTATGTTCATAAGAAAGAATAAGTGGCTGTATGCCTCTTCCCCCAGATTTGTTGATTAAACTGAGATAAAAACTTCTCAGTAAGGCTTGAATTATATTTGATGTTTCCTTACTGAACTTTCCTTCTCCCATTTGTTTCAGGTAGAATACCGGGACTATAATAGCAGACTTGCAGAAACCTAGAATCTGCTCATTTAGCAAACATGAGTTTCTTCACATTTAGGAAAAGTGAGCTAGAAAATATTCCATGCACATCGTGTTTTGTGCCATATCAATCTCTTGTGCCTAGTTACCGTCAACATTTTATACTAGGATGGGACCTTTCACTTTTTTAAGAGTTCATCTGCTTGTGCTGGTTTCCCGTTGTGTGGGATTAGTCTCTAGCAGCAAAACCCATCCCGGTTATTTTTCTCGTGTCTTCCTGAACACATAAATGCTAGTCAATGTTTTTAATATCTCTACCGGATTCACGTTACTTCACTTGTTTGCCCTTTGGAATGATTGTTCCTGGTTGTATTAGTTCTAGGTGTATTATTCAGTAAGCAAAGTAATGAAGACTACAGAAGGATCTTGATGTTATCCTCCCCTGTCTCCCCTGTTATGTCTCATTGTCCTTAATATACCTGTCACAATGTCAGTTCCCTGTTCGCACTGTCTTGTTTTCTTCTCAAGTCCCTCACGGCAGCTGTTTCTTAAACATCTTCCTTTCTACTATTCAAAGACATTTGGGCACAAACGCATACCATAATGATCCTCTGGTCTGCTTCTCTGAAGTACAGGCTATTTAAATGGGATGTCCTTTTGAATGGAGAGCTTCCTTTTGCACTCACTGAACCTCAGTAACTTGAAATGTTGGCTCATAGTAGCCCATTTTCAGACTTCAAGTTATTTCTTAGCAAAATGCATACTTTCACAAAGTGCAAAACTTATCAAACAGGTTTGTGTCCCAGGCTATGAGCTCTCATGATGTATCAAATAATCACCTATTGTAAAGGGACACTCTTACAACATACTGTAAGAATATATCACTGCAGCCTCATTGCTTAGTTGATGTAATACATCATCATAACAGCATCAGACAAGAACAATGTACTTTACGCAGCCTTCTATCATACATGTCATTTAAATAAGACTTTTGAGATGGTAGTGATATGATGGAAAATATTCATGGTGAGTTCTCCGTATATTATTGAAATCATTATTACTGCTGATGGTGATGGCATTTATTCTAATCTAAGAAAATATAATTGAAGTTCCAGCCCAATTTGTCGAAGGATAGACTATTTTGCCCACATAATTTTGTTGATTTTTATTTATTTAGTGCTACTTTTGTATTTTTTTTTCAGCCAAGTCTTACAACCAGCATAGCAAAAAATAAAAAAATAAAAAAATTTATGACTTCAGTATTATTTTTCTTTTCAAGCTTGAGTTGAAAATTGTATCAAAGGAGACTTTGAGTTTGGATTACTAAAGAAACAAGCTGTGATTCTGTTGTCTGCTGGTTTTACTGTATTGCCTCCTGTCTGGTTTCCCATGCTTGTTAATCTCTTGGCTAATTTCAAGCAAATATGACTGAAGACAATGTCCAAAAATGCATTAGGTACCTATATGCAACACAAAAGTAAGAAGCCAGATAGAAAAGGAAGATATGGCTTAATGCCCTAACTGAAATGAAAACTGACATGTGAATTTAACGCTATTACTAGTGTGCAAAGGTCATAGGAAAGCATGCTTCATAATTACTGTAGTTTGTGGAAATACTTTTGAAATATAAACATAAGAGTTCCTTAGTTGGCATTTCCTCAGTGAACCATCTCCCCAGGTATTAATTTTATAGGTTCCAGCTTCCTGCTAAATGTTCATTCAAAGCACTTGCTTCGAAACCTGATTCCATTATTACCAAAACACCAACACATTGAGATCATGCAACATTCTTTTTAAACTACCACAATAAATTGCTAAGTGACTCTTTGAAAATGCATTTAATGAAGAAGTTCATATGTAGTTGCCGTCACTTAACATGCTGTCTCCTTTCAATATTTTGACAAAGATCAGCAGTTTAAAGATAACATTTTTTGTCACATACAACATCAGTTTGGGTAGTTTTGATCTTTCCAGTGGAATGGTATTTTTCTTTTCTGGCAATAAATTTGGACATAGAATTCATTTGGATCTGACATTCCAACTTTCATAATCCTAGGAGGTTTTCATGATTATTATTATTATGCTGATGTCTTTATTATATTTTGCCCGAGAGATGTAGAAAAATTATTTTCAAACACTTCCAAAATAGAAGCTGAAGCAAGGTATAGGTATGCATTTTTCTTCCTGTTGTATTTTTTTAATAGTTTTTCTGTATTAAAAATGTAGATAAATGGAAGAAAATATTTTAGATCTAAAGGCAGATGGAAATGAAGGTATCTTCTCTATACTGAGCATTGAGTGACCTGGGTGGTCTAATCTCTGTGGGATGCAACAGGTTTTTATATATTGATATTCAATACTGTTTGGGGAGCAGCAGTAAATTACATCATCTCTGCAAGTCCAGAATTAAGTGTATTGGCTTCATCATGAGCTCTGTTCTTAAAAAGGAATTTATTTGAGTTTTAGTAGTTTATTCTAGTTAACACTTTAGAAGGAAATAAAGAAAAAAAAAACCAAACAACAAAACAAAAATCCACAAGCCTCTTACTTGCACTCAATAAAAGATTCATTCATCCAGCCTTAATTCGTATAGTATATCAACTCCAATTTCTGTTTGATTTTAGTTATAATATTCCTTGATCTTATTTACTCACAATTTAAAAGTAGCAGTTGCATTAACATAATAAGCTTTACAGAATAAATGAGAAAGCATCAATGCCTTTAATAAAAGTTGCTCATGAAATACAGTTGTTGCAGGACACTTAATAAGAAATATTGTGAGGTCAAAATAAGAATAGAATAGAAACGAATGAGACAGTGTTTCCTTGCTGGTAGCAACATCTTGAGTTCTCACAGTAATTTTAATAACTCTTGTTATAACTACCCAGACATGCTGCATGCTTGGTAGCAATGTTTGCACTTTGCCTAACGTACAAATTCAGATTTTGACTGTGTTGAAAATATAATGCATAGTATCTTATTGTTAGTACTGTATTCACTAGGGGAGTCAATGATGGAGCTATGAGCCATAAATTGCTTTCCCAATATTTTGGCCATTCTGTACAGACAGGAAACTTCTTTAGAGACATCATGATTTGTGAATTTCTTCCTTGGAGAAACCAGTGCAGAAGCCTAGTTTTTTTGCTAGGTAACATTCATGTTTCATACTAGTTTGGGTATAAAGTACATTTTGCTTTCACAAGTGGGCTTTCTAGGTTAATATTTCTTGATGAACTTTAATGAAAACGTTGAATGAGGAGAACAGCATTTAGTATTTCCTTTAGCAAAAGGAAAAGAAATGCTGACCAGTGAGGGCCTTGATAAATTAGAGCTTGGGGTCAGCACAGTATTTGACAAGAGAATTGGGAAGGAATCAAAATATAGTTTTATGGAGTTCTTGTTTAGTTGCTGAGGTGCAGTATTTTGAATGTATCTTTATTGATGCATTTTTTTCCTCTTTATTTCTGCATCTGTGGATTTGCCCACTCAATCAGATCAATCTGCTTGCATATCTTAAATGGTAGATAATCTCTGTGCAAATTGCTATTAGTGAAGTCAGGGGAGGGGAAGAATAGTACTTAATTCTAACAAATTAAATAAAAGTGATATAAAAGACAGCAGTCACTTCAAAGTAAATACATTATCCAAAGCAAGTTCTGCTTTTAAGTGAAGGATCATCTCTACTAGGTGTTGGTTTCAGTTTGTTCTTTGGGAGATTTCTTTATAAATCTATTCATATTTAAATACATGCATTCACTGCCAGAACTTCAAGGACAGCAATATCATGTTCTTAGAAGCGTTGCTGAGTGTGCTAATATTTGGTGTATTTCAGAAGCCACCCTGATCTTTACTTCTTTGTAAAATTTGTAGACCGAATATTTAGGTCCCAGTAAGCACTGTAACACTGCTGATTGGTTAATTCAGTATCTGTAATATTGCTTGACTCAATTGTGTGGAAAACACACTAAAATAAAATAAACCAAAATAAAATAAAACTCAAGTTCAGCATTTTGTTAAAGGTAAATGTCAAAAGAAGAGAAATATTTACATTACTGAATTGAACTGTTCGCCCAGCCTAATGACTATATGTGACATACAAAAAGAACTAAGAGGAGATGTAATTAAACGGTAATAACATGTAGAAATTAATTTCTAGAGAAGCTAGTTTTCACATTGTATGTCTAGCCACTGAGTGTAAACAAATTCTGAAAAAATAATGTAAACAAATCCTGATAACTACAAATACATGAGCTGAACAGGGGAGTATCCCATCCATCTCCTTTCCCCTCTTTTTAATCTGAAAGATTTAAAAAATCAAAGAACCTTCCCCTTTGTTGCTTTATAATCTATGATCAAACTAGGGAAAAGTATATACTGCTGCACATAGACAGCTCCATTCATGCTTTCAGGAGGTGTGCTGTTCTCCATAGACCACAAAATAGAAATAAATTTATTTAGCTGAGAGGTTCAAATAGAAATGCCAGCCAGTATTTGTAAAGTAAATATAAGCAAAGATAGATTTTGCTCAGAAGTAGCTTTTGAAAGGAAAACCAAACTACCTACAGCAAGAAATACAGAACAAAAGGAAAATATTGATGCCTCAACATACGTGTAAAAAGCCTTAAAAATCAAAGAAAAGACAGCCTAGTGCATTTTAGGATCTCAGTCTTCTTCTCAGGTTGAAGAGGAAGCTCTGAAACATGTTTCTGATAGCTCAGATCTGTTTGCTCTTGCACAGCAACTGGAAAATCCTGCGATGAAATAATGAAGCCAGTGTGGACCACACTATTTTACAGTATTGGGGTTTTATATATATGATCAGAATAAACGGTGGGAAAAAGACTCTTCTATTAAAAAAATGCTTTACAGTTACAATTCTTTAATCGATGTGAATGTAAAATATTCCCGGAGTTCCAACAACAACAACAATAATAATAATAATACAGTAATAATAGTAATCGTAATAATAATAATCTAGCTTTGGTAAAAGAGAAAATACTTGTCAAAAGAAGATGTAGTCACGATTTAAGTAGATTATTTAGTCTTCAGGAGGATCAGTTACTCCCTTTTATGTACTCTGAGAGTATCCAGCCTCAAACAGATAATAAAGGAGAGGGGATTTCTCCACAGAATTTCTTCAGGGTTTGTTTGTTTGTTTGTTTGTTTTTTGAAAAAGCAATTAATAATGAGCAGTGCAGAAATTCCAGTACAGAGCAGGTGCTTTGCACAGCATTAGATAAGTGAGGCTAGTCCTCTCAAGATTTTTTGTACATGTTCCCTCTCTTCTCCTTTGGAAGGTGGTTAAGAGTGTACAAATAAAATATACCACTGGTGAATAATTTGAATACACTGTGTCTCAGGCCCTAAAAGTATATCTTTACATTATAAAGCAAAAATGTATGATAACTAAAGTGGTTAATTATGATAAACCATACTGATTTTACAGTACTTGTAGCATCCACTGTGTTCACATGGCTGACTAGTAGGATAAAACATCAAATGAAAAACTATTTGGAAAGAAAGTAATTTTCTGTGGTTTCCTTACATTTATTTTACAAAATATTACTACGGGAAAACTGACAAAATTTGTGTTTATTGAAACCCCTATTTATTTCCAGATATGGGACCTCATTACACTAATAGTATACTATTATATAAATGTATTTTCTATAAATGTCTAGTATATGTAAGTAGTTTAGTCTCTAGGTCCCTAATGTAATATATCAAACAATAACTCATTTGTCAAAGAGAGATAGTTCATTAGTATTCAGCAATCATTTGGACAGAATAAAACAGCAACAGTATAAAAATTGATGTTGCGAAACTTAACAAATGAGGGAATAAGGAGAGTGTGATTGCAGGTCTGCCCTGAAGGGCCATTTTTAGGTCACTTGTCTGCATTTTAATATTACATTTGTTTTAGAGAGAGTCTCCAAGTTATTAGGTTGGGAGGGAAGAAAATTTGCAACCATGACATCAATATCCAGGGGGTTCAATAAATGGGAACATAACAACACTTGGGACAGCGTCAGGGTGAAAAGGTATAACACCACCAAATGTGGTATCATAACTCAGTTTTGCAATTAAATTACTGAATGACATAAACCTTAACTTTTAACATATTTAAATACTACGAAATTTGCTCTTGAAATCTCTTACCTTTTAAGACAAGGAAAAAGTAGGTGTATGTGTGTATGATTTAAAGTATGATATTTCTTGCATTCCATTTAAAATTCAGTTATAGCTTTGATACGTACAGATGTTTTGTCTTCCTATGGGCAAGTTTGATAAGGTGCCAGCTTCCAAATTTTGTATTAGCCACTCTCCAAAGATATTAGATGTGTAATTCTCAGTTTCTTGCATGGTGTTTTGCTGTTTCTCAAACTAGCAGTTTCTTCTCACATGTGTGGGTCTGTCTTCCACTGGTATGCATAAAATGAATTGTGAAGTTATAAAATTTTTACCAACTTAGTTAAAAGAGATGCTTACAAGGGAGTTCTAAAAATATCTGCAAGTGCCTTGTCTCCTATCGCTGCTTTAAGGGTTGCTTGAATTTGAATCTCTTTCATGTGTGGAGTTTGAAGGACATTGTGTATGGCCTTTAAATACCTTCCTAGGCAAAGATGCTTTTTCTTCTCTAACTCGCAGAAAATGTCACCAGCAGATTTTGTGAATATGCATATATTTCTACACAGTGTTCATCTCAGGTGGGAGAACAGAACTGGTGGAGTTCTCTTGCTTTGGTTGTTCTGGCTGTCATCATTGTGTGTTGAAAAGAAGTGGTTATATTCTAAAAGAATCCATTGGTTTTGACATGCAATTTTTGCACAATTTACTTTTAACTGGGTTATGGACCTGAAAGTAAATGAACTGGATAGATAGGTACCTACATACTGAGAAGTAGTTTTCATATATGCTTGATCCAGATGTCTCTCGTCAGGCTTATTCATGAGGATGTGCCTGTTTGTTTGATTCAATATTCTGTTCTCCTGTTATTTTCCTCCTAAAAGCATTGCAACCTCCATTAATCAAGTCTAAGATTAGCCATCTACGGCTTTTCCAAAAGTACCAAGACCTCCACAGTTGCTGTTGAATCAGAATTAGAATAAAACTTCTTATAATGCTTTCTTTTTTATATTCAGCACCCTCATTTCCATCCTTCACAGCTAAATCTGGTTATTTAGATTACAGCAAGGTCTGAACCAACTCAGATGAAAAATTATCTACAGAGCCAATTTATATTTCTTTAATGAAACACTATATTGGCTTTGTATTAAAAAGATTTTTCAAGAACAAAACAAAAACCTGAAAAAATTATTCTTTCAAAGCATAATGTAGGTGACAGTTAATTGAATGACATGTCACAGTGGTCACTTTATGTAAGATTCAGAAGATAAAAGTTTCATAATGGTATTGGAAATACTTATTCTGACCACTGCGAATTACCTTCACCAGTTCAAACTGGAGCTGTGATAAATGTTTATAAACACTGGGATTGTTTTAAAAAGCAACAAATACATGTGCATCTGGAATCTGATATCCAACATTTGTTCCCATAAGGAAGCTGTGGTCCAAACCAGCTCCTTCCCACAGACCACTGGCATAGCAGGACCCATGGAATGATGCCATCTCTGCCACTTGCACATTTCAAGTTGTCAGGAGGAGGGCATTGGGTAGTTGGCATTTTGGAAAGTGCCTGGTGATGGAGCTATCCATTTAGGATATATCAGATCTCTTTCCTGTATTTTCACAGTGCAAAGTAAGCAGGGAATTTTTTTAATTATTATTTTATTTTATTTTATTTTGTTTTGTTTTGTTTTGTTTTGTTTTTCACAGCTGTGGAAGTGGATCCCAAATCTGAATCAACACTATATCACTGGCTGGGAGATAGTAGCCAAAATTTTGTATGGTAAAAAAAATTTTGATGGTAGCCTTTCATTTTGTCTTTAGCAACAATAACTTCATTTCCTATGTGGAACACCTACAGAATGAATTTAAATGAGCCTGTCATTCTTTTTCATTTGAAGTGAATATTACTGTCTGTGCATGAAGAAAAGGAATCCTACAGCTCCAGCTTTAAGTCTGTTTTTTTAAGCCTGTACTCCCATGATGAAAAAGACCTGCCCGGTCAATCTCTAAAACCAGGAAAAAAATTAGTTTGATTTAGCCCATTGTTTTAATTATGCAGCAATTGACATAGTAGGAGGTTTCTGATATTGTGAAAATTTGACATGAAAATATTTGATATGTGAAAAATAACCTGCCATTTACAAGGTAGTTTAAAAACCAGACAGTTCAGAACAGATGCTATAGAGTGATAGTCTTCAAAATGTCATCTCTCTGCTGTCATGCTTGCTGTGCTGCTTTGGTGAGCAAACAAGAAATGTTACAAGTGCAGCTGATGAGCAGGCAGAGATCATGTGTTGATGAGACTGAAGCAGTATTTATCTTTGGTTTAATACAATACTGAAAAATTAAAATCTAGCCTCATAAAGAACTGTTTGAGAGGTAATGAGTCATTCGTTGGCAGCCTGCTAATGACTGATTATCAGGTGTGGATTTACGGAAGGCCCTAGGATACCCATGCTAATAACAAGGGGTTTTATTTATTATAATCTGAAATGTCTCTTAGAGGCAATGTCTGTATTATCCCTTGTTTCTGTCATTTTAGAACCCATGGGGTTTTAAGGTTTGTTGCTTTGTATTTTTCCTTTCATAGGACCTCAATGTAAGTATCTTATAACAAACTCAAAGATTCTTACAAACACATATTATTAATAAATGATATGTGTATCATTTTATACCAGTAGACATCAAAATAATCGTTAGAAGAGCGAATTTTAATCATCTTTATGTGTGAAAAATGAGGCTTGGAGCTATGATGTGTCTCGAGCTAAGAGGAAAGGATGCAGCTGACAAACCAAGAGAGGCTTGCCACCTACTCCTGGAGACATGCTTTGTATCCTAACATGCTCAAGCGGTGTTACTGAATAGCTACCCATTTTTCAGTCATATACTAGCTGAAATAATATTCAGGAGGAAAGTCCAAACTCAGATCGTGTATAGATAGGCAGATAGCTTGCACTTCTTACACTAGGTAGGAATTTAGCCCTAGTTTGACTATTGATAAAAACAAGACTCAAACTCAGAAATATGTATTAGCCTCTGTTCCAGGGATCGAAGGATTCCGGGTGTAGAAGGAATGTAAGCCACACACACACCCCCCAAACTGCTAGAAAGTTTATTACAAGATCCAGAGATATAACAAGCTAGAAAGAGAGATAACTAAAGGCTACCAAAGAATAGACCAGGCACAGATTCTTACCGACCCATACACTTGTCCAGGAGGCCAGCTCCAAGGTGCATTGTGAAGAAACGGGGTGGCAGGCACATACTTCTTGCGGGTGTCTCCGTGCAGGTAAGGTCAACCATAAAAGGTAGTGGGATCCACCTCCTTCTTCATCTCTCTCGAACCCTGGGCCTTTTATATGCCAAAAAGTGCCAACTCATCCCGATGCAGGGGAACAGCCTGCGCCAGGAGGAGTGGCCTTGTTGGCTCTTTGCCGTGCATGCTCACTCTAGGTGGTCGGGGTGGTCCACCATGGACCAATTCCAGTGTTATACCCATCTAACACAAATACATACATGCTTTTTATCTTGATCAGGATGGTCCACCATGGACAAATTTTCACAGTGTTTGACCCATCTAACACAGCCTCCTTTTTGGGGTGGTTTTTCTTGCATTCCAATAAAGGGATTAGTATATATGCCAGATGGTTTTGGGGTTTTTGCATTGAAGCTGTTGTGGTCCAGTTACATGACCACTTCAGAGCTGCTGTAAAAGCTATAGCTGCTTTTAACCCAAGGGATTATTGCTTAATCATACAAAGATTGAATTTGGTCAGCACAGTAATATGGTCCATGGTTTTGTGTCTGTTACAAAACAGGGCCTATGTTCACCTAGGACTAAAGTCCAAGCAGGATCAGTCAGGTTGGCTTGCTGCCAGGCAGACACAAAAAGGGCTCTCCAACTTGGAATGACAAATAATTCTCTTCTAAAGCCAACGAAGTTCAACTAATTGCTGCTATAGCTTAATACAGAGGGCTTGTAAATGGGATCTGACAGTCATGCAGATAAAGGCAAGAGGTCCAAAATGGTGAACTGTATTTCTACCATGGGAATAATGTCACCCTAATGAGGCTTTGTGGATGCAGAGCTTTTCAAGTTCTGCAACATCTCCTCAGCTGAAGTCCATAGCAAGCTTACTTATCGTGAATAAGAGTTCTGAGTTCTTCATGTTTACAGGCTTTAATCTGATAGAGTTTAGGGTTTTACCAATCTCCAACTTTCCAAATCTTGAATTTCCTGGCTAGCGAAATATTAAAATGCAGATTAACTGAACTTCAGACAGATTTATTGCAGATGGCTCCTGCAAAATCCTTTTGGATTACCTGCCTTAGGACATCATTTCCTAGTCTGTAGGGGTTCATTAAGGACAGATTTGAATGTGTTAGCTGGGAAAAGGCCAGCAGGAAGAGCATGTTGAAAATTATTCTTATTAATATGCTTGATCTAGTGATGCAGACTTACCTCTTAGGAACTTTTAAGGTTCTCATTTGCAATGACAAATAAGACATGCAAGCATGCCTCTTGTAGCATGGCTTTGTTTAAGAGTGCATTTCATAACCTTTGAGTTATTCATAGCAGAGAAAGTAGCCTGTGCTGAGAATGCAATGAGAAGAAAACAATAGCCGCAGTGCATGCTCCTCTTGGTTATCAGCTGCAGCAACTCTATTTTCCTCTGAGGAGAGGCTTGAGATTCAGAACATAACATAGCCATGAAGCATTTTGCTTTGCTTCTGCCACCTAACCCATTTTGAAATACAATTAGCCTGGGGTTAGATTTAAGGTTTATTTCATTATGCTTATATATATTAAAAAAAAAAAAAAAAAAGAAAGAAAAAAGCAATGTTTAGACTTACATGATTCACTAATTGGACTGCCATTTGTTGTTTTAGAAATTGGCGTCAAAGCTCTTCAGTTCTTTTGGAGACGTATTTAATCTAAATTTATGCAGAACACTGTAATGACTTCTCCTTCAGACTACAAGGGGTTTTTAATCACTTTCAACATTTCGCCTCTGATTGGGCAAAGCACTTAAATCTAAGTACTTGGGTGCTCAAACTCCTCACTGAATCAGGTCTGAGGACTTAATGCTGAACTGTTGGTTGCCTCAGGTTTTTAAACAAAGTGGAAGTGCAGCTCTGTGAACCAGCATTATCTTGAAGCTGTTTAGCAGATATGCAGTAAATTGGAGCCCTTAACAGGGCCAGCAGTGCCATTTGAGCAGAGGAAGTCAGGGTCTTTCTTGAACTCAGCTATGTCCCTGCCTGTGTACCACCTAAATGGCATGCTCTTGCCTCTAGATTTTATTCTGTACTTACACAGGCTAAATATAGAAGTCCTCTCAAGTTGTTTGAAAACGCTTTCCACTTCAGATCTCTAAATGTCTTATTCATTATCTCAAATGAGAAACTTAAAAGTATTTTGACACTGTCAAGCATACAGTCCAAACACTCTCCATAGGATCCTGATCCAATTTAGTTTGACTTTGATGCATACTGAAGCCAGTTTCAGTGTACACCTATTTCCAAGCTGAAGTAGCATATTTCATTGAAAGCACTTGCCAGAAAAAGCTGCCAAGCACTGAGGACTGTTCATCCCTTTGGCCTGTAGACTAAGTTGGCTAGGAATTGGCTATAGTCTGGCAGATACATTTCAGATACTGAACCCCGGTCTTCACTGATGAAAATTTAGTGCATTAAAGAATGACGCCTGTTTGTTCTTCTGACTAGTGCTGACCCTCACACCTGCTTCAGCAGTTTTGTATTCAATCACTGTGTGCTGGAAACCAAATTTTCAGCCATGTTTTCTTCTAAAATGTGCTCTTCCACTCATGCGAACAGATGTTTTTGCAGCTACACTTGTGCAGGTTAACAACCACAATAGTAAAGTGCATGTGGGTTTTAGAGTTTATCCCCTTGAGCTTTCATAAATTCTCTTTTCAGGCTCTAATAGCATTGCTGGTGTGTGTGTGAAGTATGCTTGCAGGCATTCATGGCTGCACAGGATTGATGAACATGGCAAGTGGGTGTTGAATGGCAGGGGCTGAAAAAACTACCCTTTTTTCTTTTGGTTTTTAGTTTTCTAGAGCTCTTTGACTGCAGAGCTATTCAATTTTATTACAAATACAGCTATTTTCCATAGCATTATAAGCATAACTATCATGATTGCAGTTTTAATCTGTCATGGATTTGATCTCACCATCCAACAAAAAAGAAAAGTTTTATTAGAGACATTTTCTAATAATGTACTAATCCTAAATGCCTGGAAACAGGAGTTATTTGCCAATTTCTAACTAGTAAGCAGCATGAATGCTTCATATGCTTCTGTAGCCACTTTGAAAAGATACTGCCAAGGTACATAATGCATCAAAGTTTGCATTGGAAAGGGAAAATCAGTCAGTTCAGATACTGTTTCAACCTAAAGCTTGTTGTCGTACTTGGATATTTGCTTGCTTTCTGATAAGGCTGAGAGCCGGGAAGCTCTCCTGGTTTGGGAAAACTTGGATGCCTGAGCCCTTTTCTAATGGTTACGTGATCCCTGGAGAGCCCAAGATCTCTGCTATTTTACTTTCAGTGAATGAGGAACAGCAAATATAGAAATGTCAGTAGGAATGGGCAAGAGCTACTGATCAGAGTAAAATCTGGTAACATGGTCCAGTTATGTAACGGATTGGGTTAATTTTTTTGTCTCTGGAAATAACGGGAGACATGAAGCAGAGGTTTCCTAGATGGCAGATCATGACAGAAAAGGCAAAATTCTTCAGAAAAGCCTGACCCCTCCTTCTAAGGCCTTGTTGAAAACACATCAACACATTTTTATAAAAAATGCCTTTTTCTAGGGAGCTGTGCAAAGGATCCGAAACATATTGTGCACTCACATTCCAGGTTCTCTAACCTTCTGCAATAATTGGCAGCTAGCCTGCTTCAAGGATAAATTTATAAAGCAGAGAAAGCCTCCCATATGCTTTCCCTTTTAAGGCAAGTCTTCTCATTACTGGGAAGCAGGAGCACAGTGATGGTAAAATACTGTAAGGATCATTTATCAATCATGCTATCAGCAAAGCTGCAGAAACACAAAAGTAGAAAAATTGGTCAGGGAAAAGCTCTGGTCTTTTTATCTCCATCTCCCCATTTCCACCAGAGCAAAACTTTCTGGTGCTTTATGTCTCTTAGTTTTAAAAATTCTCTCATTTTTAGCAGTTGTCATAACCATGAAGTGTATTATTTGTTTCTTTTTCTTATTTTGGTGCTGTAATGTCTAGTGATAACCTTCTGGGGTAACCTGGATAATTCATACTGTAATATACCTGTCATCCTTAGGGTGTTTTTTGACCAAACCGTTTTACCTTGTGTTGTTTACCCACTTTTTAATCTTTTCCAAACTTTCCTTCAGCGCCTTATCATTTTTGTTTCTCTTTCAGGAGCTTACTCCCATTTGTTTTTCCTTTGTATTCAAGATAAGAAAGACATACTGTGACACTCAACTTGTTTAGTACCTTTCAACTGCTAAACAAGTGCTGAGCTGCATTTGCAGAAGCATCACTTTTGGCTGTGCTATGGCAATGCAAACCTATGATGGACTTAACTGGGGTAGAAGTAGAGGAATCTCTAACATTGTTATCCTGTCTTCTCCCATTTCTCCCTGGGTTTAGCAGTCTGCATTTCTTCTGAAGCTAATCTTTCTTCATGGTGTTTTTACACTCTCTGCCTCTATTTATTGCTGCTATGTTCATAAGCCCCTTTCCTTTTTAGGGTCATTGGTTAATCTAATTGATGTTCTTCCTTCTTCCCTGTTATTTGTCAGGGTTTTAAATGAGATGTTAAGCCCATTTTTTTTTTTGTGATGCTCCTTTCAATACCCTGTACCACCAACTTGTTTCCCAAAATCAAGTGCTCAGTCCATGTGAACTCATGAAATCTTCAGGTCATATAGGAAGTGTCTGAATGAAAGAAGCAGACAACCAAGCAAGGAACAAAATTCGATAAACAGCATTTAATAATCTCAAATAAATGCAACTGTCAGCTCTATGTTGATGAATCACAGATGTACCTCCCTATTCCCAGCTTCTTGATTTCCCCTTCCTGACTCTCAACATTCTAATTATAGGGAGAGTGAGAGGTTTGTTACTTCACCCTTCCAGCTTCCTTCTGTTTCTAACAAAAGTATAAATACATTCCTAGTCTTCTAATATTTCTTTTGTTTGGGGGTTTTCTTCCCGATAAATAGTTGCAGTATTCTTTCCATTTAATGAAATCGTTTCATCTTTCTCTCCAGCTTAGTGAGTTGGAAGTTAGCAGTGAAAAGGAATAGTCCATTGCTTTGGTCTGTAGTTTACAAAATCTGTGAGAAGTAAAGGAAACACTTGTGAAGGCTTTGTGCAGGCTCAGGAGGGGTCTTCATTTTGCCTTTGTAATTTTATTTAGAGTACAAGGCTTAGTAGATTATAACAGATTCTGTTCAGCAAAAGGCAGTGTTATCCAAATGCAATAGCTTTTTGTTTTCCCAAACAAATGTTATTTTTCAAAACTCATTTTTTAGCACAAGTTTTGTATTTTTTCCTCAAATTTACTTACATTTATGGTTAGCAATGTGTAAGGTCTAAGAGGATTTTAGGTTTTAAGTAACCACACATAGACATCTGCTTTCTGATTCTTTTGTTGTTATTATAGTGTAAATAAGAGATTTTTAGATGGCCATCAATGTGATACTGTATCATAGTAATTGATTAGATTGCGGTTTCTAAGTAATATACAGTGGTTTCTAAAGGGTTTTGCAACAATTACACAGCACCATAAGAATTTGTGTGTTTTACAGCGAAGTCCTTTATATGGAGTCACGCATGTAGGATAAACGGGCAGCACAAGCAGGCTTTATCAGTGTAGGGCCCTCAAGGGTTGTACACAATACAAGAGAATCCAATTAGAGCCACAGGGAGTTTTTCCAATCTCTTAATCGGCATTGCAGCACTGCAGATGGATATTATTGCCCAGTACTTAAACTTTATTACTCCATTTTTTTGTCTGTAGCCCTTCGCCTTGCCAGCCCACTTTGAAGAAACGGCAGGCAGAACCATATAAAACTTTTTATGACCTTGGCATCTGCACTGTTTTGTCACATGAAAGATAAGTACAATTGTGACAGCAAAGAGGAAGCTAGCAACCCTTTAAGTTGGTTTTACAAGTGCAATTTTCCCTGCATGCCAAACACAAGAACTAGCTGATATTCCTAAGCAACACTTCACCCACCCTTAATGTCTATAAACAGAATCTGCAAGACCAACTTCCTTCTGAGGCTAATGCTTTTAAAAGAGGAGGCAGGATGATCTAGGGCAAAGGAGCAGGTGTTGGCTGCATTTGAGCTCTGGTTTGCAGGAGGTACAGATTCATTGTGTGACCTTGCATTGAGTCACTTGACTTCCAGTGTTTCAGTTGTGCTATAAAATTGACTAAAAGCAGGACTTAAACCAGACACTGCATCCTGGGTAAATAATAGATTCAGAGAAAACATATAGGAGGAGGAGATTATGTTTTTGTATCTTAAAATACATTTCCTGACAGAGACGGTGGGTCTGCTATGGATGAATAACCTGTTAGCATAAATTACTGTTATTTTCAGTGATGGCTTACCAGGTATATGTATCACTCTGTGATACAGTCTGCTTGGTTTTATGGTACATTAACTTATCCAGAATGCATTTATTATATTTAAAACCTCCTAGGTACCTGCAGTGGGAACAAAGATTGTATAATTTTTTTTTTTTTTTTATCTTGTGGGAAACTAAATGCTTTGAATATAAAAGATTCTAGGGGTGAAAAGTTAATTCTGTTTACTCCTCCATAGTGAGGGTATAGGCAAAAGGTAAGCTGATTTGAAAACAGAAGAAAGAAACCAATATAGTGGTGAAATAACTGCTACTTCTATTTCTGACCTTTGTATTATTGGAAATAGTAAATAGATGTAATAGGTGAGCTGTGAAGCTTTCATTATTTTATAAAAAACAACTTCTCCAATCAATTAATCACTTTGGAATTGCTCCGGGGGGTTGACTTTAAAACATATATGCAAGATTTTGCAGAAACAGCAATAAACAGCAGGAAATGTACCAATGTTCAATCCCTGTTTTAAATGAGGGATGCAGAGTCTATGACATTAATAGAAATATCTTCATTAAGTTCACTGGCTTCACTGCCTCAGAAAATAATTATCTGTTCTTGAAAGTGTTACAAAATCGTCATGAGCAAATTCATAGGAAGTGATGGATAAAGGTTTCAGGTTTGGATGGCTTTTCTGTACAGGTCTTGGGTGAGTTAATTCTTACATTCCTACGTGGTTACTTTCTTATCTGATCTCTTGTAATCTATTTGATAACAGCTGTGACTCCTTATTCACTCTCTTTTGTACACTGGCCCGTACTTGATCTATCTATGTAGGGCAAAGGTCTTGGTGTGGATACTGTGGTATGCAGAAAGCTGTCCAATCTTTATTTGTCAACAATGAAATTCATCGATTCTGAGATAGACAGACAGATATGTATATTTTAGAAAAAAAAAATTAAATTCACCACTATGTTTTGAAAGCAGAGAACAACTTGCTAGTTCCACAACTCCTCCTATACATGGAACAAGATAAGGGATTAAAATTACACATATTTAAAGTGTAAGAAGCCTGAAACCCCCAAGCAATAGGAAGCCAAAGAAGACAGTAAGTACTATGATCTAGGCATGGACTTTGTTCTTTACTCTATGAAGTGAGGTACAACCCACAATACCTGTGAGCTTATCAGAAATAGCTTTTAAGTCACCCAGAGCACTTGTGAATGCAACGTGCCAATGAAAATAGTGGCTGTATAGTTACGAATACTGATGTGTGGTACTACACAACAGTCCAAATGTTATTGCTTTCCTTATTTCTAAATTTTTGGCTGTCAAGCTATAGTATCCTTTTATTCATCATTATTTTAGTACATAGCACCTTTTCTACATGCTCTATGTGTGTTTTGACATAGATCTGGGAAGAAGGACAAAGGTAGAAGGAAGCATGAACATGGCCTCCATGGCCAGTTCCCAGCAGCTATCAGGAAGTGATTTATACTAGTAAGTAACTATTTTTCAAAGCTTGCACAGTATTATTTTTGTTCAGCTACTTTTAGTGTGAGATATAGCATGTTGTTGATTATGATGTGTTCATATTGTGAAACAGTATTTGGGGCAGTGCACAGCAGTATTTAAAAATGGTTTAGACTGAATCAAACACCATAGCAACACAGGAAAACTTAATATAAACTCTATATATATATATATATGTTTTCAGAAGTTAACAAATTAGATGAGATGAACTTTCTTTCTTCAGTAACTGTCTCATGAGTAAAGAACAAGAACACAAGTACTTTAACTGTCAAGTGATGTTCTGCACCATCGACTATGAAGTTATGCACGTTACATTAGAAGCTGAGAAATCATATAAAGATTAATCAAGCCAGCACATCAACTCATTGTATCACACTGATCCTCTGCTGAAAACAGCTGGTATTTTGCTAGAAGTACGTTGCCAGAAACGGGACATGATTCCGTACTGCAGTGTCAGAGATGCTTTGTTAACTGAAACAGTCCTCCGAGTCAGCAGACTTAATGTTCAGTATAAATACATTTTCTGGCAAATCTCAAGCATACCAAGAATGCAATCTGCTGCAATCAGCAGATGTGCTTTACACTCAGTAACTTTGTCAGAATGTTACAAGGATACTAGAGAGGGACTCTTCATCAGGGTCTGTAGCGATAGAACAAGGGGTAATGTGTCTAAACTTAAATGGGAAGTTCTGGTTAGATATAAGGAAGAAATTCTTTACTGTGAGGGTGGTGAGGCACTGGACAGGTTGCCCAAAGAAGTGGTAAATGCTCCATCTCTGGCAGTGTTCAAGGTCAGGTTGGACAGAGCCTTGGGTGACGCGGCCTAGGGTGAGGTGCCCCTGCCTATGGCAGGGGGGGTGGAACTAGATGATCTTAAGGTCTTTTCCAACCCAAACCATTCTATGATTCTATGTTGCTTGAGATGATTCTATGATTCTATGAGATCTGATGGTAAGTAATAATGTGTTATTTGGGGTCTGTTGAGCAAAGTGTATTAAAACTCAATTTATTTCATCAGTTATCACCCAGCTTACATTATATGGTACATTAAAAGAGCATTCACACTGGTATTTTAAAGGCAGGCATGTGGTTGAAAAAAATCTTCAATATACAATACTAAACAACAGCAAAAATCAATCACCTGTTAATACCTACTGTCTGGGATCTTCATTTTCAGATGAGGTGGTCTTTAGTCCCGTGAGTTATCTCCTGCCTTCAAGTGAAGTACGTGATGAGCTTTAGTGGCATAGTCCTGGCTTTATTTGTTTTTCATAGGTAATGATATTCCTTGGACTGGATTAAACATTTTACCTTTGTAAATAGCACAGCTACCATTCTACTGGCCATGCAAAAAATACTAGGTTTAAGTGACAAGCTTTGCATATGTAACATAATCCCTTGAAGGAGAGATACCTCCCATTGATCGTATCTTCCTATACAATTAAGGAGGCTGTTTTCAGTTATTTAAGAGAAATAAGTGCAGGAGAATAGAGCCCTTAGAAATGAACATTAGTTATCCCAAAAGGGATCTAGTGAAAATGGAAGCTTAAAAGGGTCTACGCAGTTTAATTCATGCACCATCTGTTTTTGGGAAAATTAGCACAGATTAGATTTTCCACCTCATCTGAGGCTAAGAAAGTGCCTTTAAAACCTGTACTATTCAGTTAAGTGTTAAAAACAAATTAGAGCATTTTACTTACTGTGTGAATACTGTGCATATTAGTTCACTTTGTAGTAAGCTATAAGAATTGTAACAGCAAAATAGAAAACCGCCGCCTCTGAGCAAGCCCCTCATAGCATTTCTTAGCTGCCTTATAGAAGTGCTTGACATTCCTGTCCTCTTCTGAGCACTGTTTTGTTAGACATGATCATTTTGTGTAAATTCAGTTCTTGCTCAGGGCAGAGAATTTGTTCCCTGTGACCTCTGACTTGTGTTCCTTCCCTCAGTTTGGCTGTAAGTGGGTTTTGTAAGCTTCAAGACACCTGATTTCATCCAAACATGAGTAACTGAAGATTACCCTCCCCGTAAAAGAATCCTCATATTCAAAGACTGTGTAATTGTATTGTATCAAAGTATCACTTTATGATTTTAAAGTAGCTTTCAAAAAAAGTGTTAGATTTTAAAATACAGGACAGAAACATGAAATAATTTAGGTTTTGTTGGTTTTATTCTCCTCACTTTGCTACTTCTCAGGTTTCTGTATTCTTATGGCAAAAAGGCAAAACTAGCCATGCTAGATGAGGCTGTTACATGATACTCTCCAACTAGTCAATATTGAATGCCTGGCTTCCTGCTGTGGACCGAGTATAGGGACAATCAAAGCAAAGTTAGCATCTTTAACAGTATATTTACCTCAGCTGGACTACGGTTTTCTTTCACTGTATCTGTTGCAGGAATATTTAAATGTAAAGCATTCTTAGTTATTGGAAGCTGGATGGCATATGTAGACACATTTTTCTTTCAAAGATTTCCAGAATCTTATTTCAGCTTCTAGTCATCTCACATAATTAATTACCTGAAACCTCAGTTATTTTCTGGTACCCATTAACTATTAGTTTAGCCACTTAGTTAATGCCACATATTTGATGCATTATCTATGAGTGCACTGACTAATGTCATGCTTTTATATATCTCAAAAGATTAAGAGCCCGGAATCACACCCTTGCTTGATTTGAACTGGTAAATCTTCTTTACTTCACTAGAATTACTTAGCTTTAGAAGAGCAATGAGCCTGGTCCATATGTAGATGGATATACGCATATTTTCAGATGGTGTAGTGGTAATGTATTTGATATTGCGGAGTGAAATGAAAGAATCCAACATCCTACAGAAAACTAGAGTTCTGCATTCAGCTGAGATTGCATTAGACAATCTTTGAAAGAATTCTCTAATTGTAACAAAACAAAGTTAAAAAGTTGTCTTTCAGCAACTGAATAAATATTTGCAATCACTGCTGGAAACAGTACAAGCATTTTTGTGTTGGGACTTAATCAGTGAATGAAACTTCAGTTAGTGAAGCTGATAGCACATGTCTGCATCTGCTCACACGTATAAACTATTTTTTACTAGTAGCTTTAAATAAAGATATTTCAGCTTTGTTTATGTGGTATCAAGGTGCTAACTGAAAAGTGAAGCTCAAAGTACTATGTTTGTTCTTCTGGTACTCCAGCAGCCCACTTTGAATTAATCGGTGATTTTTCAGAGATGACATCTAATCTGTAAGAATAAATTACTTTGCACTCTTACTACGCCTTAATTGAAGTGCACCAATGTGAAGTTGCAATAGATGGAGCTGTGGTGATTCTAGCCTCAATTAAGTTAGGGTGGATTTGAGGCTTTTTTCCTTGGACTAAGGACAATTCTTTGAAATCTTGTATTTATTTAAATTGTTGCTAGGAAAGATAGGGGATATGCATATGACCAGGTGTTTTTTAAGACTGATCTGAAGAGATATACTGGAGTTGTGTGTATGATCTAGATATTAATACACATCTTTTGAGTCCTACTGTTTTGTTTAACAGCTGTACAGTCAGCAGTGACCAAATCCCTCAGGATTGTGCTGGGGAGGAATAGTTTAATAGCCATCCTTTTTTTTGGTAAATGGCAGTTACTGTCTTTGTAACAGCAGCCCTCATCCCATTCGTGACTTTCCTTCAGCTCCATGTATTTAAAAGAAAAAAATGTGTGTGTTGCAGAGCAGTAAAATTATTGTGAGGAGATAAAGCATCTCACCCTCTGGAATAGGAAATTCAGACACAGCAGGAAGCAAGAATTGTGCTAGGAGAGGCAGGATGCCATGTATGAAAGTAACAGGCATATGGTGGTGCAGTTAAATTCTTAGTTCACATTTTACCAGAGCTCATAGATATTTACCAGGAAATTAGATTTAATGCCTCTGTCTAGGCATATATGCTCTTACAAATGTTTCTGGTGTTCAGCTACTAGCATTAAAAACAGTATAAGAATCTTGCTAGCACAAGCCTGTATATGAAGATAGTTGTTTACAACATATTTTTGTTACAGACCTCTCTGAGTTTTCCTTAGTAGCTCAGATGGTCATAAAGTACATTTGCGTTTGCTCTTAATTGGTTTGCTTTTCTTAGTGATCTTTGCCCCCTGAGTAGTCTGCAGAGTTTTAGAGGTCCACAAGTATAAGTTGTAAACCTGCTATATTTCTTAGCTTTCTCACTGTTGGACAAGTCCTTTTCTCTGGGTAAGAATAGAATCAGCAGCTCTGCCTTCATAAACACAAAATGGCAGCTGCAATTTCAGGCTGTGATATATATATAACCCGATGTGCTACTGTTGTGGTGGTGTTGTGGTGTGCTCCAACATGTCTCACTTCACAATTCAAACTGAAACTGTTGCTGCTTTTTCTACATACTTTTTCTTAACCAGAAGTTATTCTTACATGTATAAGAAGATCTATTACTTAAGATAACCACAAATACGGTGTCTTCAATAAGACAAATATGCCTCTAGGTTTTTAAAGGGACAGCAATCATCTTTCTGATTGCTCTGCTACCACTGCATGTTGTATTGCAGCAAGAAAACAGATGGGGATGTGATGCCACAGATAGGTCAAGGAGTTGGTCAACCACGTAGCATTTGTAGAGAGCATGGCAGATTGTTATGAGAAGGGTAAAAATATTATCAGGTATTCACAAGGACTTGCCAAGTGATAAATTGATTGTGTGCCCACAAGTATATTTCAAAGAGCATAGTGGACATGTATAAATTCACATGAATAACAGAACTCCAAGAGTAATGTTGATACTGATTAAGTAAGATTTAAGCTTTTAGATAAAGAGAAGGGAAGGAACAAGGAAAGGCAGAGGAAAAAAGAAAAAAGCAAGGTAAAAAAGTTTTATTTCTCAGGCTTTCTCAAAACTTATTTAAATTTTAAATACATTTAAAGGGTCTCTCTGCACTGATCAGGCTACGGAAGTCAGATCTTGATGACTGAAGTCTCATATGTTGTTTAACTCACACATTCAAAAGCAAGAAGGCATTTTTGTGATGATCTGGTATCACCTCTACCTGTATTATACTATTCATAAAACTTTCCTGAAATAAATCTTATCTGAATAGTGACATATTTTTAGAAAGCCTGCAGTTCTGATTTAAAAATGCAAGTGATGACATACTGAATGCAGTTTTTGGTAAATTGGTCCAACGGTTAATCTTTTCTATTTATTTTCAAATAAGAAGATTTGAGTTGACAGTAAATTAGCACCATAATTTCTGTGTTCTGATTGAAAGATTGCACTTTCAAATAGCTGCTAGGCTTCTAACTAGTTATTTGCATATATAGCTTTACATGAAGATTTCTGACTTTCCCTTCATCAGCTTATAGACTATATATTAGATTGATTGGACCCTCATTGCAAATCTTAACACTCTGAAGAAGTATCAAAAATTAGGGTTCTGTCACTGGAACTCATAATTATGATTATTTTTTTTTTTTTATTTCTAAAATACAAATTTATCCTGCTAGTGAAATTAAACCCATCTTTTCTCTCATCCACATACATATTAAAAATTTTGAAAAACTGAGTGGTACTACTGGAAATATATACTAGTATACAACCAGGGTGACCATTATACAGCAAAGACGATTTCCAGGCCTAAGTTAGAAAAAGTGTTCTCTGACAATTGAAATGTATTACTTAAAAGATGCTTTTGAAAGCTGAATCTGGATTCTATGTAGCTCTAAGTAGCTGCACATACTATACAGCTCATGATATAGCAAAAATTTCTCATGTATATTGAGTAGAGAGATCTTCTGGGCTGTCTTGAGATAACGAACTCATTTTGCCCAAATATTGAAGGAAAATGGAAAGCAGACTTTTTTATGGGGTCAATTTTGATTTTTAAAGTCTTGCACATTAAGAACATTGATATTTGTTAACTCTCCACTATAACATGTTTTCCAGGTTTGTAGCTGCTGCCTTTATTTGTATCATCCAAAGATAAAAGTTATGGCTTATTGCGTAAAAGACTAGCATATCTTAATGCCTTGTTTCTGATCTTGCTACTGAAAATGAGGATGCTGAAAGACCACAGTGAAGGACAGATATTTGACACAATGTGCTACGGGCTGCTTAATTTTTGCATATTGCACTACTTGAAGTAAGTAGTTCTGGAACAGCTGTTCACTCAATCCTGGTGGAGACAAGAATCTCTCCCTCAGGGGCACCACTTTCTTCTGCCAAGTAGGAAAGTCAAGTGATGGCTTTGGCTATGGACTTCTCTGTTCTCTCATGTAGTCCATATCATTTGGGCTTTGGCTGAGTATATTTGGAAAGATCAGTGTGGGTTTGATTATTATTATTCTGCATTTTATAATATAATAAGATTTGGTTTTGCCTATGCTGTCTTTTAGAGACTATTGATTTTATTTATATTTTTTGTCACTCAAAGATGGTGGTTCATCAAAGCATTGCTACTGTTTTACTAATATAGCCTTGTTAATTTCCTGTGGGAAGTTTGTGTGCAAATTAAAAATACTTTAAACTGAAAGTTCTATTGCACTAGAACATGACTGAGCAGTGTACCAGTAACAGTGATTATTACCCTGTGGAAGGCCTTCCAGTATCTGAAGGGGGCCTATAAGGATGTTGGGGAGGGACTCTTCATTAGGGACTGTAGTGGTAGGACAAGGGGGAACGGGTTCAAACTTATACAGGGGAAGTTTAGATTAGATATAAGGAAAAAATTCTTACTGTGAGGGTGGTGAGGCACTGGAACAGGTTGGCCAGAGAAGTTGTGGCTGCCCCACCCCTGGAAGGGTTCAAGGCCACGTTGGACGGGGCTTTGAGCAACCTGGACTAGTAGAGGGTAACTATTTGTAACCGGCTGTGTTGTGCTTAGAGTGGAGATCTGACAGGCAGAGGGGAGCTAGAGCCCCTTTTATCTGGCATTGAAGCCAGAACACTGGCTGCAAGAACTGCCTGCAGAGCAAGGGATCAGTTTGCGCTTCCCACCTTGATACCAGCTCTACTGCCCAAGCTTAGAGAATTGCTTCTGTGAATCTTGTCTCTGCAGCTGACAGTACTGTAACAAACATCTGACTTTTTGTATTCTCACCATTGTCCCACATCTGACAAGCCTGCCACACACTGCAGGAGCTGTGACCTGCTAACTGGTCACACTTGGCATATGGGTCAGGAGAGCTGGAGAGAAACAACACCGTGCTGTGCTGTGCTGCAGGCATAGAAACCAGCCAGCACCATACTTCACAAACAAACATTGACCTGCTTCATTGCATGGGCCCGCCCCAAACCCTGACCCCTTGTGCAAGCATGGGATTGTCACAGGGACTGATACAATGTCTCACACATAGAAAATACCCAGAATGTGAGAGACTGCCCATAACTATCCAAACATGACAGGCAAGGCAGAATGGAAAATAACCATTGGCCATATGAAGAACAGGCAGCTAAAGATTTTGAAAGCACAATCAAACCTTTATCACCTCTTGACTGAAACTTTAAAGGCAGAGTCAGTCATCCTCTTCTCACGGCCTTCAGAGAATGCTAGAAATTATAATCTCAGCCTGTTTTAGCCTATGACTGAAACTTCACAAGAATATCACAGAAAATCTAAGCATCTTCCTTCTGTAATGGTTGAGGATAATCTTTCCATGATAGGAAAAAAAATCTGGCTTGCCTTTTTTTTTGTCGTTTAAAGGACTTTGATATAGCTTGTGAAAGAGAACCTGTGTTTTGGAAAAAGACTGAGTGTTAGCCTGCTCTGGGCTGCATTGCACCCAGTCAAGTCGTGCTAGTACATCTTTGACAATGGAATGAAGTGCTCTGGTGTGAGACACTTCACTTTTTTGCAGTCCTTCTCTATACTATACTATAAGTTTGCTGTAATGCATCAGCACTTGCAAGTGACAGATGCCAGACTGAAACAGCTGCAAGGGACTTCTGTAACTTGCAGTGTTCAGTTTGTCCTGTCACAGGAGAAGAAACTAATAAAATGTAAAGAAGTTAAAACCTCATTGTTTCAAAGAGCCACAAAGAAAGGCCGGCCTTTTTGTAGGTTCCAGCAGCTTCACTAATGTTAATTAGAAGGACTTGGTACTCTGGGAGGAATGTTAAAAATTCCAACAGTAAAATAGCAGTGGTGAAGAAGCACATCAGAGCTTATACATCATCACACACTTTTCTCCGTATATACTTTCAGAATTCCAAAAGATATAGTTACAAGTTCTTATATTTACTGATTCAATTCTGTAAACTGTTTACTTTGGTGAAATGGGTGGGAATTTCCAGAGGCTAACTTCTGGGGCAGTAGCACTAGTCAGTAGAGTTGGTACTGTTGGTATTTTTAAGCAATTCTACTTCACAGATGCACCACTTTAGAGTTTTATAAGTTAATAAATTACTGTAGCTGTTTCGCATTACTTGAAGTACAATTTATTGTTCATATAGTTAATCTTGAGGTACTGTTCTTAGTAACACAGCTTAATTAAGACAGTTAAATAGTTGAGCTGTTTCCTAGGTTTTCCCAAGTGACTGAGGTTATGTGAACGGTGGGAACAACTATGCACAAAAAACTTTTCAGTTTCTGAGGTGCTCTTGTTAAGTCAGCCATATAGTCCAGCTATATTGCATGGATGGATTTTCGTTCTATGAGAGTCTTAGAAAAAAACTTAAAAATCACACCTCTTAGAACATTTGCAGTTAAACTGGCCTCGTGTCAGAACCCTTCCTGGCCCTCACCCATCGATCAGTGTTACATGGCACATTCAGGTCTTTTGATAGTCACAACTTGATCACTGCAGAAATACAAGCCTAGCACATCCCAATACAGAGCTGTGGGCTGAAAAATCAGTTTAGGTTATTTGTATGGAAGATACTTGTCCTTATTTTATAAAGTATATGGAATCAGAATGTATAAATTTTTGAAAAATTAATGTGACCAGTCACTTAACTTTATGATGTGAAAACTGAATTGTTTGCAAATTATCCATATAATATATAGACTCACAGACTCATAGAATGGGTTGGGTTGGAAAGAACCTTTAAAGGTCATCTAGCCCAAACCCCCTGCAGTGAGCAGGGACATGTTCAACTAGATCAAGATCAGCTTGCTCAGAGCACTGTCCAACCTGACAATGTACATCTGTTGACAAACATTTTGCAACCAAACATTTGTTTTCTAATTGTTTAAAAGTACACCTGCAAAGATTCTGACACATTAATTTATCATCTGTACATGATCATCTATGATCATCTCCCTGTACTCAGCACTGGTGGGGCTGTACCTAGAATACTGTGGTCAGTTTTGGTCACTACAAGAAAGAAACTGAGGTGCTGGAGTGTGTCCAAAAAGGGCAATGAAGCTGGTGAAGGGTCTGGAGCACAAGTCTTAGGAGGAATGACAGAGGGAACCACAGCCTGGAGAAAAGGAGGCTCAGGGGAGACTTTATCACTCTTTACAGCTACCTGAAAGGAGGATGGAAAGAGGGGGGTGTTGGTTTGCTCCCAAGTAACAAGCAAAAGGACAAGAGGAAAGAGCCTCAAGTTGTGCCAGGGGAGGTTTAGACTGAATATTAGGAAAAATTTCTTTCTGGAAGGGGTGGTCAAACATTGGACCAGGCTGCCCAGGGAAGTGGTGGAGTCACCATCCCTGGAGGCATTTAAAAGACACACAAATGTGGCACTTAGGAACAGGGTTTAGTGCTGGACTTGTCAGTGCTGTGTTAATGGTTGGACTCTATGATCTTACAGGTCTTTTCCAACTTAAATGATTCTACAATTCTGTAATCTTAAACCGCCAGGAAACAGTGAATCTTTATGTAGCATGATACTTTGCACATCTCATGGACCTAAGCTAAAATTTTGCACTTCTGAAATCATTAATCTTATTACTAATATGTGTGTGGCAGAAAGCTACAGAAACAGATGAGTACTTTTGCTAATGTTGCAGTTACTCTTTTTGTATATTAAATGAGTTTAGTACAAAAGTCATTATCGAGCAGCACTTTCAAAAGACTTGCTTTATCTGATTCTTGAGCAGAGGTATATTGCAGATGTCTACAAAGGAATACTTTTCTTGCACTGAATAGTTTATATTCTCCTATATCTTCCTTATGGGAGTTCCCAGTGCTTTTAGTCACCTTACCACTTATCCATTACTAAAATATGCTATTAATAATAGGATGTGCTGGTCAGCAAAGTGAGGAGCAGTATCCTCTGCTTCATGAACATCACATATACATTAATGTTCACAGTGCTGCTGCCCACGTAATTCATTCAGATTATTAACCAATGCAAATTCAAGAGAAATGTCAGAGATGAAAACAAATGTGCTCTTTAAGTTTAACCATATTGCTTAAAATTTGCTTATCTTGCTCACATTTCTAACTGAGTAGGTATAGTTTAAAGGGCAACTGAAATTTTCTGTATGTGGCAATTACTATTCAGTATTAATAGAGGGTGTCAAACTTAAGTCCTAACCAAGGAACTTGCAATCCAGAGGGAATATAAATTCTTCCCTCAAAATATGTGTTCCATTCTTCCACTATGCATTGATGCATTTGTACTTGTACAATTTAACATTTGCTTTTAACAAAATAAAACATCGCATTTGTCTGCATAGGGAATTGTAACTGGAAACAGGTGGGTAGTATTAAAGTCTTAAGTGTTACTGCTTTCAGTAGCACAGCTCTTTGAAAAAGCCTTTTAAGCACATCAGACCAGTTTTTATAAGTTCTTGTGCTTTATTTTTAGAGTAGCATTTGTTGCTTTGTATTTTCTGGCAGGCAGATATTTTTATTTTTTTCAAACAAGGCATTCTGCCGCTTACTTTCATCCAGCCACAATGGCTGCTGGGTTATGAAGCACTTACATGGACAGAACTCATCAGAGGGAAGGTTTGGTTCTCTGTGGTGTGAAATGGCACTTTCATACCCACCAGCCTGCACATGGCCTTTTACTATTTCACCAAGTTGTAGCAGTCCCTTACATTAGGAAAAGTTCTGTCTTGGCCTTCCCCTCTGCATGAATTTGAATGCACAAATTAGGCCAGAGCTTAAAATAATTGAATCTATAAAGGGTTTTTTCAAAAAAATATTTAAAGCTTCACAACTCTGTTATTTTATTTGCTCTTTAAAAATGCTGGAATCATATTTAAAAAAAAAAAAAAAAGATTTATCTGAATGGCAAGCAGAAATCATTACCCAGGCAGATAAACCTATAAGGCATTAAAATTACCTTAACACAAAGTACAGGGCTTGGTTGTGGCAAACTCTGCCTATTTTTCTAACGGACATGTAACAGAGAAATGGTCCAAATGAGCTTAATAAATCTCCTTCTTAAACTCACAAAAGACCACATCCTCACTTCCATAATTCTATTACTGTCTGCTCCTTTGGAGGAGATAAAAGTAAGAGATAACCTCTCCATTCAGAATTATAAAATAGCAATTGTTCAGCTGATGATTGGAATATTTCCAGTAGAAGGACTTAATTATGGAGCAAAATTAGCTCAATCTGACCTTTTTTGAGAATAATGCAAAAATAAGCTTTTTTTTTTTTTTTTTTCTGCTTCCTCCCCCCCCCAAATATCTTCTTGGAAGAACTAAAATAAGAAATAACTTACTTCACTTTTTTTTACATGAGGAAAAGGTGGTAGCATATGATAGCAGCGTTCTTGGTGAAATGACAATCCAAGGATAATAAGAAGACAGCAATTGCAGAAAAAGATAATTTATTTTAATAGACTGATACAGTTTAAAACCAGACAGGCTTTCAGGCGCATCAGCCCTTTTCAGCAAAAGCAGGTTCCCCTCTGTGGTTCAAAATTGCTAGCTTAATATCTAGATAGAGTCATAGAAATGCATAGCAATATATGGTATCTATATTAATTATATACTGAAAACTCCTCTTGTGATAAAACATATTGTTGCAATCCCTCTTTTATCTAAGTGATAAATAGGAAGAAGTGCTTGCACCCACAGACCTACAGAGTGAGTATGCTGCTGTGTGTTAAAGTATTTCTCTACAGGTGTTTGGTTAGATTAGTTTACCTGTATTGAGGCACTCCTCAAAAAAAACCCAACAAACAAGCCCACAAACTGAAAAGAAAAACCTCATCTCTTTTATCAGTCCTATTTCTGATTTCATGAGATTATGAGTGTTACTAAGCCATGCTGATACTACTGCATGGAAGAAAAAAGGCATGAACAGGTGGCGATATTAACAGGCTTCTTACGGTTCTGAAAAATGAGATAGAAATGTTTCATGTCATGAAAGTCAACATCAATCATCATCCATCTTGTGTAGATATGGAAGGCAGCCAATGTGGTTCTTGCTGAGGAGGCATGAGATATTTCTTTTGCATCAGAGCTGTTGCTCTGGACACAAGTCATAATTTGTCTAATATAGATGAATGAGAAGAATATTACTAACATGTCCTTTTTTTATTTTTTTTTTATTTTTTTTTTTTTTAAATAAACTGAAAGCTCCCCCTTCTGGCACATTTTCTGAACTGAATACAAGGTTCCTGATGTCTACTTTTGGCAACAGGAGACATTTCCTCTTTTGCTCTTTTTAAGATCCTTTTCACAAAGATTCTTTAAAATTACTATATTTATAGTTTCCCAAGGATTTCAGATTTCCCTATCAAGCTCTAGGGCTTGATGTGAATTCATTTATCAGCGGGGGATTGTCCTAAGGCTTTACCTATAATTTTAATGTGTTACTTTTCCAGGCAAAGACTTACTTGCTTCCCATTTTGCTGTGTATTATACAGAGTAAAGAAAACAACTTTCTCAGAAAGTTTGTGTTAGCATTTTTTGTCCTTTAGGCAATCACTTTGTCTCAACCATAACTCTAACATCTCTTTTCCTAATAAACCCCTTGGAGTCACTTTGAGAAATCTACAGGATCTTTTTGAACCAACACTGTAGCTCTGCAGAGAGCAGATCCTGCTCAAGCTCAGGGAATCTGCAAGCCAGGGAAAGGGGAAAAAGCAAAGAGGGACTTGTTTAGGGCAAAGTTTTGGTAACTGCTGTACTGCTCTCGTCTCATTGCTGCCTGTGTTTCCAGGACCGCCAGTGCCAATCATTCTTCTAATCCCTTAAAGAAGTGCAGTCACTTACGTGCTTAATACGATGAACTGATCTGTCACTGGTTTTCCACAGTCGTATACTTATGCAAAGAAAGGGAAAGACTTTCCCAGCATGGGCAGCCACAGGATCCTGTAGTTCCTGTAAATTCCTACACTTTAATTTTGTTACAGCCACTGGTACCATACCATAACTTCAGGCAGGCTGACAGAGGCAGTGAGAATGGTTAGGAAGCTCTAGTTAATTTGTGATTAAAAGACATATCTCTCTGTGTCCTTAAAAACTGTTTATGGTAGACAACTAGAGAGTGTGAACACAGGAATGAATGCTTCTGTGCGGGAAGGATTATACGGGGGCCATCTTTTCACACAGGCATGCACACCAGTCACTCTGGCTACACAGAAGAAAATGAAGGAGAGTGAAGCAGAGTAAAATAGCATGATATTAATCTCAATTCAGTAAAGAGCTGTAATAGTAAAATGAAAAACAATTATATTTTTATTTCCTTTCTGGGCTTTCCGTGAATATAAAAGTGGTATTTTCTTCTATGGTAGTGATGCTACTTTGCTTGTTTTACGCAGTTAAGTAGTAAATGTGGCTTGTTTTAGTTGTAGAAGAGCAATTATTTTAAAGTCTAGAATCAGAGTAACATTTTCTGTGGCTACAGTGAATGAACTATGCCCATTAGACTTGGTCCATTAGGTCTGGGAGTGGGAGAATTGCTGGCCTGGCACCTTATGCCACTTTCCTGTTCCCTCTCCATGGTAACAAAAATCAGGATTGACCTACACAAACAAAGCTGCTCGCCCTAAACAGAGCATAGCTCAACTGTGGAGGCATCAAGGCCAATTAGCTTTCAGTGCAATTTACAGCAAAGGTCTGTTAGTGTAAATGTCTATACATACAACGTAATATCAAATGTAAGCTTGCCATTTGAAGTCAAATCATCATATTAATAAAATAACAAATTACATATTCATGTACACACATGCACCAAATCTGTATTCTTGTTGAATCCTTGCTTTATATATGAATATGCACATGTCTGTCTTGTTAGAAATGTCTCAGAAGCTGCTTTTATTGTCATAACAAAACAGCAGGACTCCTTTGAGAGCCAGTTGTCTGAAAAACTACTGTAAACTTTTGAGCAGGCTGGCTGCACTCAAGAGAGTTAAATCAGTAGAACTTTGATGAGACTAGAAGACCCACTAATATCTAATTAATGTGGAAATAATTGTTGTAATGGTTGCATTTCTCTACAAAGCATGTACTGAAAAACAGTTACACTGTCAATTTAGTGAGCATTAAATCAGTTTGATAAGCATATGGAGGTGCTGGGCTACTTCATAATGCTGGTGTTATTTAAACATTTGTTTATTAAGCTGAGAAAATTAGAAATGTCAACAAATGGGATCCAAAAGCAAAGCAATATCTTTTATCAGCAGAGATTTTCTTCAAAGGTTTTATTGTCCACCTTTTAGAGTCAGGAGGCTCTAATGACAAGAGTAACAGCAATACTACAAGGGTACTGCTAGAAGTGTAAAATAGTCGGTCCTGCACCTGACACGTTCTGCAGTTTTTCTTTCAGTATGAATAAAACAGAGTAATTCATGTGCTCTCTGGATTACCCCTGAGCTCTTATCTTTTGAAGTTAAGGAGTCATGGAAACAGCTTAAATTGTCTTTATCCATTTAATGTAGATTCAATTAACTCAGGTTAATGACTGTGGGACAGAGCTTAGGGAGTTGAAAGCTGCTCACATTGTTCAACCCAGCTTATCTGGTGACATAAGCTGCATTTTGGGGGGAGAAAAAAAGGAAAAGATAGTGTGTTGCTGGGACATACCCAAACACAGTTTACAGGGAAGTTTTGCCTCTCAGGCATGCACAAAGCTCATGGCTGCATCTAAGTACAAAAGTACAATACACAGTTAACCAAATCACTTGCAAAATGACTGCAGCATATCTGTTTGCTAAACCTTTACTCTTAAACTTAGGACAATCAAAATGAATTCTTTGGAAGTAATATATTGTTAAGACTTAGACAAGTTTTTTGCCTGGGATGTAGCTTCATCTTTCCTACATTCATATATCATGGCCAGAAGTGTGAATACCAAATAATTTGTTTCAGGAAGAGTGAAAAATTGCAAATTATTGTCCAATGAATATGGAAAATTATGTAGTTGTATAATATCTAATGGCATATATATTTGAAATCTTACTTAGAAGATTGCAACAGGATTACTCAGAAGTGCACTTGCTAACCCTTTCTTTTTTCATTTACGTTCACAGGATTTTTGAGCACTGGGGACCAAGCAGCAAAAGGAAATTATGGCCTCCTTGATCTAATACAAGCTTTGCGATGGATTAGTGAGAATATTGGGTTCTTTGGTGGTGACCCATTAAGAATAACTGTTTTTGGATCTGGTGCCGGCGGTTCATGCGTCAATCTGTTGACATTATCCCATTATTCTGAAGGTAACCGTTGGAGCAATTCAACCAAAGGTATTATGCAGGTTGCAAATTTTGACAATTTTGGTGTCTGCATGCCACCACCATTAGTATTATGTGATGTTCTGTATATTCTCTATGTTCCTATGAACTACTGAGTTCGGCTCAATATTAAGCAAACTTTTTAAAGGCTGTACAAGCTGTCTTCTCCTTCAGCTCTTCTGTGCATGTTTAAATTTTGGGTAACTTTCTTCTTTTTCCTATGGAACTTTATGGAAACTCCTTATAGCAGACTTCTGAACAGCATTTTCTTGGTGCATTATTTTGGTCTCTTTTCTTTCCTAAGGGTGTCCTTTTAGGAAAACCAGTCAGTCATTATCACTGTAGATAAGATCATCTATATTCAGATAGTCATGAAAGGCATGTTCAGTTTGTCATGAGGAACAGAATTTAAAGATAACTAAAATGACACAACTTCTTTTCTCTGGCTAACAGCTAAAATGTTTAAAATTATTATTTTGTGTGAAGGAAACAAGTACCTAGTTCAGAAATCTTTTGTCTGAAACTGCATGAACTTCACTTGCTGTCATCTAATAAAAGAATGGTTGAATGTTTTGCATGCATGATCCAAAATTGTCAAAGCATCCAAGTTGCAAACGGATTTTCTTCTATATGTTTTTTCCCTATTCCATAACTAACAGCTTTTCTCTCTAGTTGAGGCAGACAGCAGGAAATTAAAAACATGCTATTTTAGGCATCCAATTTTTTTTCCTATGATTTTTGCACCACAGTTCCATGCAGTTTCTCTCATTTGCATGGTTATTGCTTATTGATCACATTACATTTGTCTCAATGTTTTCACACATTTTTATCTGTATTGTTTAGTTTTACCAGGACATCACACTGTGCCCTGTGCATACAATCCTCCACTAATTGATATTTCTGTATCTCCATGGGGGACTAATTGGCCAGTTATAAAAAAATAATTCTACTGACATTAAAAGAGCTGCATTTACTCAAAGCCATGATGCAGAACATGCTGAGGTCAATAGAAGGGAGAGACTCTTTAGATCAGGCCTTTATACTATTTTAAATTATAGAAAAAGACAGCTTTTACAGGAAAAATCTAGTGGAAAAATAGATTCTGGTTTAAATTTTAGACTATTTCCATAATTTCATTTTTAATGTAATCTATTTCCCATAACTACCTGCACTTAAATAGGGCATATTTATAAACTAGCCAGTAAGAACAAGATGTAAGCATTACCTGATTGCACTATAATCTGAGGGTCACACTGCACCATCTTTTTTCATCAGAACTCACAAAAATAACTATTGTCATAGAGGATTTAGCTTAAGATTGAATGAGGAGGCCTGATTTATTCTATCCTGATTCTCACTTGATCTTAATCTCGATCTTCTTGATGTAACGGAACATTAATGTGAATTTACAATATCCAGACAGTCTCATGTTAACTCTGATCAGCAAATTTTACCCTGTCATGTTCTAACACATGGCCAAATTCTACCAGGAGCAGAATTGGTTTGGGAAAACTGGTGCAGTAATCTGTCAATATAACAGATCAAAGGATTTTGGAGAAGACTGGAGAGGACTTACAAATGTATACTTAAAATCCTATTGTAAAAGTGAATTTCTGAGGCTTTCTTCTATAAGAAAGCAAAAACTTGCTTTACTGAAATTTGTGTTAAACAGAACAATGTGCCACACCCCCATGCATGTTATGTTTCATTTTGGGGTGGTTAGACCTGCCATTGAAAAAAAGATACTGAAATCAAAATTGGTCAGCTTCAAAAAAGAAAAGTTATTTCAAGTTTTCAAACCTTTTCAAATATCTTAACATTTTCAAAAAAAACCCCTTTTGTTTCACATTTTAACCAGTTTCTTTTATAAGCTGTAAATTCAGATGCTCTCTTTGCTTCCGTATTTCCCTTTGAAAGGATCCCTTGGTAGCTGAGAGGAAGCTTTTAGCCTATTTCAAGATGGTGCTGTTCATAGCTGCCAATCTGCAAGTGGGCAGAAGAACACCCATCTTCAGAAAGTGCTCTGAAAATGTAGATGAATATATGCAAAATATTGTTACTTACTTTGGTGAGGCTTTGAATAGAAGTCACAAAGCAATATGGTCTATTGAACATTTAAATCTTTCCATCAGTCTGAAACCCATAAGCTATAATAATCATACACATTATCAGATAAAAATGTAGTTCTCCATCCTGTGTGGTACCAATTTCTGCCAGGAATCATGTGACAGAATTAAAATAATTTTTCATACTATTGCTCATTTTTCACCAAATGGTTTGAGAGGAAGAATATTTCCATAAGCAGTTTTAAGCAGAAGGAGGGATGTTGAGTTTCATTTTCTATGATAACTTTATGGCCAGAGGACTTGACCACTTTTACTTATTCCAGTATTTAATGTTTATGTAGCACTTAGCAAGCCATAGTGTTTATATCAGCATTTTCTTGATATGTAGTTTACACTTTCTGTCCTTGTTCGGAGATATTTAATAAAGCAATAAAAATAGATTTACACAATATGCAAAAAAGAAACATTATGAAGCATCATGAAATACATCTTTGTGAAAATTTGGTTTTGTCATTTAGTTACATTTATTACAAAGCCTGGATCCTCTGCATAATTCCACTGACTTTGAGCTGATTTATACTAGCTGAGTATCTGACCTTATAAACATGCAAATATATTTTTACCTGCTTTATAGCTCAAGTTCTTTCTTATTTTTTTACCCGTAGCTTACAAGGAAATAATATCTTGGATATGACTTCTCATAAATTAATGGAGAATCTTGAGATTACATATTTCAGTATATTTCAGTACACCTACCTGATTTTAAGACTTTTGGATTTGGACCTAATACAGTCTGTAGTGATTTTAAAAATCCTCAGAGGCTTGTAAAATGTTTTCTGCCAGCAACTGATTCCAACTAACTTCTGAGTGCACAGGCTCTGGTGCTGCAATAGAAGCTGTAAAGACATGTCTCTGACTTAGTTTAGAGTCTATGGAAGTTTTTTATCAATACCAATAAGTTACTTATCAAAGTAAACACTATCTTTTGCATTACTGGAATAAAATCCTGAGGTAAGCTGAGCACCTTAATGCCAGTTTCTTTAGTTAGAGTATCCCGCTATTTATTCATTAAGCATTGGACCAAAGATACATTCTTAGCAAGATTAAGTGAGTGAGGCCAGATGTCATGTCTAGTCCCTAAGCAACTGTACCAAAGTCAGTGGAATTACTCCAGGTGCCTATCAGCATAAGTAAAACCAAATTTTGACCCATGTATTTTAAATCAGCATAACTTACCTATGCTATAGACCATTTTGTATTACCCACAGTGAGCTATAGGAGGTAAGGTTCAGTATAAAATGTCCTACAGTAATGAGTGCAAAAGATGTGCTACTGAAATGAACTGCATGCAGTTCTATGAAAATGCAAGAAGCAGAGAAAGATGACAGTTGCCTGAATATAGTCTAATTTTCTGACATTACAGAGCATTCTGTTGTGCAAGGTACAGATTAAATATCTCTGTAGGAACTGGAATTACTCTTCCCAAGGGAGCAGAAAAAGACAAAGCCCCAACACAAAGGGAGCACAAGAAGTATTGGGACAACGGTGGAGTTTTGACGGCATTAATGTTTAAAGCAAAAAACTCGGATTGATTCACTGACTAGAAGGGACTGAGGCCTTCATCTATGATGTGCTCGAAAATGCTTACAGAAGGGAGCGGGAAATGTCAATTTAAACATATTTTGTTATTTCTGTGAGTAGAATTCTTGGTCCGGAGTGCTAGTTAAATCAGCATAAATTCAAATTAATTGCACTGAAGTCTGGGATTTGCTGCAAGTTTATAGGCAGTGCCAGATCTTACTCTCTCTCTCTCACCCCTTTAAATGAATATCTGAACATATGTTTAAATGTCTGAATTACAAAGCTAAGTAGTGTAAAATACATAATTTCCCTTTTTATGTAAGTGTGATCACTATAAACCTTAATGAAAAAAACACCTTATGAGAAAGGATCTTGACTTAGACTCATAAATTTAATAGCTGCCTAGTACCTTCTTATCTAGTACTTCAGAATATAAACTTTTGCTATGATACACAATTCAAAAGCACTGCACCTCTCAAACCAAGTTTAATCCCCAAAAAATCATAAAAAACCAGTAGTGGGCTTTATTCAGCACATAGTTGTATGCATGCATATTGCTGCTGATTGGACAATACCCAGAAATTCAGTCCATTTCAGAAACGTGCTGGCTTTTCCTCTAACCTATAAATTGCTTTAACTTTTGCAATTTCTTTCAAGCTAATAGTGTTATCCTACGTAAGGTAATGCCACTTCTTTTTCTTCTTGACTTTCTTTTGAATATTTGTTCCTCAGCTGGACTACATTGAGGTAGAATCATTTGCTTTAATTTCTGCACATACTGCATTTATTTTGTATACTACCTGTAGGTACAATGGCAGTTAGATCTCACCATCTTGTGTATTTAAGTACTATTAAGATTCAACTATCTCTTCTGGTAAAGTTTTCTATTGTTTCAAAGAACTCCTTTGAATCTTTCAAGTATGTAGCTGTTTCAGGGTCACTTCAGTAGTTTTCAAATATTTCTCCCCACAGGACTGTTTCAAAGAGCAATAGCTCAAAGTGGAACAGCTCTCTCCAGCTGGGCAGTTAGTTTTCAGCCTGCAAAATATGCGAGGATGTTGGCTACAAAAGTTGGTTGCAACATGTCAGACACTGTAGAATTGGTAGAATGTCTACAGAAGAAGCCTTACAGAGAACTTGTCGACCAGGACATTCAGCCAGCAAGATACCATATAGCCTTTGGACCAGTAATTGATGGTGATGTGATACCAGATGATCCTCAGATATTGATGGAACAAGGAGAATTCCTCAATTATGACATCATGTTGGGAGTTAACCAAGGAGAAGGGTTAAAATTTGTTGAAAATATTGTGGATAGTGAAGATGGCATATCGGCTAGTGATTTTGACTTTGCTGTTTCTAATTTTGTTGATAACTTATATGGATACCCTGAAGGCAAAGATATATTGAGGGAAACCATTAAATTTATGTACACGGACTGGGCAGATCGACACAATCCTGAGACCAGAAGGAAAACACTGCTGGCTTTGTTTACTGATCACCAGTGGGTTGCACCAGCAGTGGCTACAGCAGATCTTCACTCAAATTTTGGATCGCCTACATATTTCTATGCCTTCTACCATCATTGCCAGACAGATCAGGTACCTGCATGGGCAGATGCAGCCCATGGAGATGAGGTTCCTTATGTACTAGGAATCCCCATGATTGGTCCTACGGAATTATTTCCTTGTAATTTCTCAAAAAATGATGTCATGCTAAGTGCAGTGGTGATGACATACTGGACAAACTTCGCAAAAACTGGGTGAGTACCAGATAATGAATAATCTTGTATACAAACTCAGGATATAAAGATGCAGTGCTTGCACTTGGTTACGTCCCTTGGGAATGCCTCTGTACTTGCAGGATGAATAAGAGACTAAGAATTGGGTTGGATATTTATGTTTATTGTGATGTCACTCAGTTCACACATTCTAGCAAAAAGAGTGAAAAATAACTTCGAGAACATTTTGTGTGTTAAAAAAAAATACTTGGTACACAAAAATAATTAAGGGATCCCTAGAACAGTTCAAAACTAAGCATTTAACAAATGCATATAGTTAAAAATGGTTAAATTAGTAACTGTTTTACCCCAGCACTGGTAATATTTTCATTCCATGAGACAGAGGATTACATAAATATTGCATCAAATATATTACAGTTTATTTTAATAATGTTTTGTGTTGTGACAATTCTGAACATAAAACATGCAACTTTAAACTTGAAAAGTTTTGTCATTTTCATGAATTCTTTTTTCATTGGTATTTCAAAACACTTTCCTGCCTTCAGCCGTTGGACTCCTAAGTCATTGTGTATTACGCTGAGCTATGCCCTGCCTTGGCCTTTCACCTTATGGCCACAGATACCACATATGAACTGAAATGCTGAGCTTTATATTGCTAAAATAGAAAAGCAAAGCTTAATGTACTCTCATGCTGGTCTCTCAGACATTTGTCCACATCATTACCACATTACTGGCAATCTGTCCTGAGCAGCAAAATAATTCAGGGTGATAAATACCAGCCTTTTGGAGAACTAGGGAAGCCTCTGAATTCTATGTAAAAGAAGGGTTCATTTGCATAATGTGTTTCTAATCAAGATTATTAAGGCTTCTAATTTTAGGAAATAGCATTCTGCTCTGTCCAAAGGCAGACTTAAACATTAAGTATAAAATCTTAATTATGTTAATTTTATAATTCCTTTTGAAATACTTTGTAACATTGGAGATTTTTTTTTTTTCTAGTGACCCAAATCAACCAGTGCCGCAAGATACAAAATTCATCCATACAAAACCAAATCGTTTTGAAGAAGTAGCATGGACCAGATATTCTCAGAAAGACCAACTATATCTTCACATTGGATTAAAACCAAGAGTTAAAGAACATTATAGGGCCAACAAAGTGAACCTTTGGTTGGAACTGGTACCTCATCTGCACAATCTTAATGACATTTCACAGTATACCTCTACCACAACTAAAGTGCCATCGACTGATAATACTTTCAGACCAACAAGGAAAAATTCTGTTTCTGTTACTTCAGCCTTTCCTACAGCCAAACAAGATGATCCCAAACAACAACCAAGCCCATTTTCAGTGGATCAAAGGGACTATTCAACAGAATTGAGTGTTACTATTGCAGTTGGTGCATCTTTGCTGTTCCTGAACATTTTGGCCTTTGCAGCATTGTACTACAAAAAAGACAAGCGGAGACATGATGTTCATAGGCGATGTAGCCCACAGCGTTCTACTACCAATGATCTTACCCATGCACAAGAAGAGGAGATAATGTCCCTCCAAATGAAGCACACTGACTTGGATCATGAATGTGAGTCCATCCATCCACACGAGGTGGTTCTTAGGACCGCCTGCCCCCCCGACTACACGCTAGCTATGAGAAGGTCTCCTGATGATATTCCCTTAATGACACCTAATACCATCACAATGATACCCAACACTATACCAGGGATTCAACCCCTACACACATTCAATACATTTACTGGAGGACAGAACAATACTCTGCCCCATCCTCATCCCCACCCCCATTCACATTCAACAACCAGGGTATAGCCAGACAAGATGAAACAAACTTTATTTTTTTGATGGATTACAGTAGGTGATGTAACTGAAGATTACTTGGCTTTCAACCTACAAGACTCTTACTATTTAAATATGGAGGAATAATATGTGAATATACATATCAAGAACTTTCGGGGTTTTGAAAAAGTGAATTGTACATATAACAAATGAACTTAAGAAACAAACAAAACAATATAACAAAAAACAAAAACAAAAACAAACAACTGTTTGCAATTGCTTGAAGCAGTTGTCTTGAATGATATTTTCATTCACATTCAAGTATTAATTTTTTGAAGATTTAAGTTACGTAATGGAATTAGGCATGTGCAACACAAACAGGAAAGAACTATGACTGAAAATTTTTAAAATCTATAAATATGCACAAGGGACACACTAATGGAATGTCAGATAATTTTCACCAATTTTTATTTGGACCTGTTTTCTTGTGTAGACCATATTTACATATTTGAATAAGTACACAAAGCACCAACGCTGTTAAGGCCTTAGAAAGGGGCTCATGCTGAAATCTGCCAGTCTTAGAAGTTCTACAGCCTGGCAGGTACAACATTATCACATAAGTGCTGTCAGTATAGAAGTTGTGGGAATAAAGAAAACTGGATATTTTTAGCACGATGTGCATGATAATTTATATGCTTGGTGGCTGTGCTGCTGATTAAGCCGTAATTAAAATTCTTCTCATCCCATTGGAGTTTTTAATAGAAGCTTTCTCCATCAATTGGAACAAACTAAAGAAGTTTTTTAAAGGGGCAAAAGTAATTACAGTAAAATATTTCATGGTAGCTTCAGAAATAGAAGGAATTGCAACAGTTCTTAAAGGTATATATGGCATTTTAGGTATACAGTGGTGAACCCCCACTGATACGAATCCCAGACAAAAAAAAAATCTGTATTATTTATATTCTTCTTCCTTTCCACCTAAATAATTCCTAGCTTTAACATAACTATAACTTTCATGGAATATGCTTTGATGAAGGATTTATGATTTGCTGTGATTTAATTACAATATATTTAGTTCAAATTGGTAAAGTGTGTCCAAAAAATTAGTTGCAATGATAATTTGCAATACAGAAATGCCCCAATATTATCACTTTGATTACATTTTTCAGCTTATTGTTTAAACTCATGTTGCATGTTAAAAAGTTTACTTGCAATACTTTAATTGCTATACATTAGCTTTGCCATTCAAATTAATTCTCTAGACCAGATGGCAACAGTGTAGAAAAAGAGGATATGTAAGAATGGGGAGAGAGCCAACAACTTGAAATTTTTAAATCTGAATACTACATATGTTTGTGTGATTTGAAATGAATGTTTTAAAATCACAAGAAATTTTTCATTCCCCTGTTGCTTTCCAGTAATTATATATCATGGTCCTTTCAAAATGTTTGTATATGTAATCAGATGTACATTTATATAAAAGAAATAATTGAGATGGACTTAAGAGCACATCCCTGATAAATACTTTCTCTCTTATCTGTACTATATTTCTATTAGACTAAAGTTACGTGATTTTTTTTTACATTTTTTCAAATTACTAGCAATTTTGATAGTTTGTAAGATAATGCGAAGAACTTTCTCTGACAAACTAACTGCAGTAACAGAAACATTTCTTTTCAGTTACTCTTTTTCAAGAACGAAAGCTTATTACACATGAAAATTGTATACTACTTGATGGAAAATTACTTTGTACTTCTTGGCCATATTACTGGTCGCTGAGTGAAATAAAGATAATCTGGATAACGAATATTATTCCAATGCTAAGAGACCTGATCTTTGCTCATTAAAGAGCTAAAATGTTTATTGCTGTTTTGTCATTTTTTAATGAAGTAATGGTAACTGTCTCAAATAAAGAGTAATATCTTAAGACCAGCCTGGTTTTTGAAGACGTAAACATGCCTTCTACAACTAATACAACTGCATATTTATGGACCAGTTCCATCTATGATCATTTCTTACAGAAATACTGACATTGTGACTGTATGATGTAATAGTATTACACATAAGTCTCCCCTAGTTCTCAGGAATAAGTTAAAACCACAAATATCAATACCAGAAATAATCCAAGGAACAGGACAAATTGAAATAAATCTGCAGTATTCCATGATGGACAGAAACATCACCTGGGTTTTATTCGGGTAACTGAAATTTCATAAACAATTGCTAGGACGTTCAAAGCATGTTTGCTAACTCCATACACAGATGTTGAAATTGAAGCTGAAAGCAAAATAAAGTACTGCATTTCAGTTATTTCATTTTAGCTAAAAAAAGACCAAACCAAACAAAGAATCAATGTGTTTCATTAGTGCTTACTACAGTCCCCAGTTTTAAATTAAGGTCTTTTGGTAGAAGCATAAAAAATAGTCTTCAAAATCCAGGATGGTCTATGTGCAATTTCTGCCTGATGTGGTTGTGCTTTTAGACTGTGACCTGCCAATGTAAACCAATAAAAAGAATTGTCTGCCATCTGATAATTATTGTTTAATAGGAAGATTGTATTTTGCTATGTTGATGAAACAAAACAAAAAAAAAACCAAAAAAACCACACAAAAATACTGATGGCCATAAAACATGATATTCATGAAATATGATTTTATGTGCTTTTCTTAACTTTATCAAAACCAAAATAACTTTTTACTATAGTTTATTGTGGCCATATATCTATATATCTCTATATATACAGTATCTGGTAATTGTTTACTTTTATTAGTTACAAAATAAATGATTTAGGTAAACCAAGCATGACACTACACTTTATTTCTGTCAGCCAACAGTATTTAAAATGTGAAAGATGAAGGCAGTAACACAAATTTAATCATGCCTGTTCGGGGGGGAAAAAAAAAGTCCATTCCTTGATACAGATACTGTGAATGATACTTTAGTGGCTACTTCATAATTACGGGAGCTGGCTTTCCAAAAGTAAGATGGTGTCCCACATTTTAATACAACATTAAGAAAGAGCAAGCGATGTTTTAAAGTTGAAACAAAATTAAAATATAGGAAATGGGTTTGGAATATCTTCATTATGCTTTATTGAATATAAGTTTGTTCTTTTTAAAATACTTATCTGTTTGATTTATTTTCCACAGTAGCTATAGGAAAGCAAAACTGAGTGTGATATTTAATTTCTTGTATCATCCTTGGACCAGATTTCCAATAAAATTAGGAAACCAGTCAGTCTTTGTAAGTTCAGTAAAAATATTAAAAGCCTGCATTTATTGATTTCAGACTTTTGTAAATATGTTTGCAGACCTTTTTAAGAAAATGTATTCTACCATTTTGAGAAAAAAAATAACAATGGAATCATTGTCTCATTTATCTATTAAAATTACAGGCAATATAATGTGCTGTGCTGACATTTCTAGGAGAAATAAAGCAGATAAAAACGCATTTTGCTCGATGGTATCTCAGTTGGCTATACCTGATATTCCCTACCCACCGAAGACTTGAAAGGCATGCATGAACTACTGGAATACAATGGTCCATAAGAAAACAGAATTACGTTTTTCCTTGTCTGTATGAAACATGGATTCCTGTGTCACAAGACTTTAATAATTGGATATTTTGGTTATTAAAGCACCCTGAAAATCAGATGAATAGAGATCTAACAAATAAACATTATGGCTTTAAAGACACCACTTCACAGAAAATGCTGGAATTTTTGTTGCCAACTTCACTAGAGATGAAACAGTTGACTTCATAGGAAGCTGACAAACATCATGGCATTTCTTTGATGTTTGTGAGTTGTTGGGGTTTTTTCTTCGGGTGTCAGTTTAAAATATTAGCCTTTTTTCCCCTTTTTTTCTAGTAATGAACCGTTACAGATGATCACTTTTTAATGTAAGTGAACATTAGATAATTTAATTATTATTGAGAAAATGTGCTCCCAAATAAATTAGGTTAATGAGAAACTCCCTGAAGAGGTTTTGTTATCTTTCATTCAGAGCTCTTGTCAAAATATCTGTTACAGGAATTCTGCATTATTTTCAGTCTGTAAGCTAAGGGAATTTCTCCAAATATCATTATAATCTCTTTTTCTGTTTGAAATAATAACCCAATAAGATTAAGATGCCCTTCTGAGGCCTCTGACTAAATATGAACAATTTGAAAATAGTGAACTGGCTTTTACTCCAAACATTCTAATTTGTCTTATTTCTAGCACATCAATACTTTTGTACGCAGACTAGAAATTAGTGGCATTTCATAAGACATTCAAGAGAACTGTGTAGCAGTTAATGACTGGCCATTTGCAAAATCCCTTTTCTATTAGGTTCTGTTAATGCTATTATATAATTAATTTCTTATTTACAGATTCAGTGAAAACTTAACTTTATGAAATGGGAAATACTTAGAACAAGGTAATGAACTTTACCTGGCGGAAAATGTTTTCAAAAAAAATTTGAGAATCACCTAGAAAGTGTAGATTTTTATGTTCAACCTGGCTTCATTGCTTTTTGTTGATATTATAGTTCTCAGTAATTTAGACACATGAGAAACTATTATTTCTGTAATAAGCTTTAGTTTCTAAGAGGAATTTAGGTGTTGTAAGTAAGTTGTGGACTAAAGATGTTCTGAGTTCAGTTTCCCTTGCTACTGGGACAAGTGTAACAAATTTGGACACGTAATTTTCATACAGTATCTTGAAATGTTGTGGGTTTTTTATTTGAAGATAAAATTACCATCACAGCAGTAAAAGCCATGTTAAGTATTTATTTGTCACAGAAATTGCCTTCTTTTACAGAGAGATATATATACATGCATCTTTCTCTCCACGTGCATACTCACATGCACTGCTCCAGCCAGTACAGATTTCAAAAAACACCAATAAACCTTTCTGCACCATGCAGAGTCAATTCAATGGTAAATGCAAGTACTCGGTTTGGAGGCAACACCTGTACCTCATTCTGCATTCTCCATTGTTATTGACCAGATGCTCAGCTGATGACATTTTTTTTAACACCAGCTTAATTAGTGTTGTAGGACCATTGAAATCAATGAAGCCCATACAATTTACACCAGCTATAGATCAGCTTCCAAACCTTTAACATTCATCATGGCTCATCTCACTGTCCAATTTTGCATATCTTCTCACATACATGAACACCCCCTCACAGAAATTACTACAACTACCTGATTTATAAGCACTACCAGGAATGAAAATGTGCTTTAAAATATACTTAGTGTTACTTGTACATAAGTCCAAAATTCAGGGGAGGAAGGAAAAAAAACCTTCTACACATGAAAAAAAAAAAAAACCCACCAAAAAAAAAAAATCCCTGGAAATTACATTGATGAAAAGAAACGATTTGTGCCTTAACATAAAGCTAAGTTTTATGCTAAAATATTTTCAAAAAGGAACATTCAGTTCTGTCTGATCCTCAAATCTGTATGTTGACCAATATGTCAAAGACACAATGGTGCTGTAGAGCAGTGGTAAGCCTGCTCTGCTCTGCTCCATTCTGAAAAGCGAGAGACGTACAACTGAGCCACACGCTTGCTGTAAATTCAGGACAGAAATAGCTGGATTTCCCCTGTCGTCTGAATTTTCCCTTCTTAGTCTCAGCAGTGCCAGGCACTCAGTGTTTATGAGCTTAGCTTTAGAATGATGTCATTTAAATAATTAATGAGGAGGTTTTAAGTCTATAGAGTTGGGCAGATAGTGTTCAGGTTTTCCGCTTTACAGCTGTAAGAGCCAGTAACTTTTTTTTCAAATGGAAGTTGAAGGTAGCGGCAACCAGAGGTGAAATACTAGAGCTCAATTAACAAGAAGTTTGTGAAAGACTCTGTGAGCTGATAAAACTTTAATTGCATTATCTAAAAAAAAAAAAAAAAAAATTTTTTTTTGCGTCTAGTGGTTTTATTCACTTGCTGTGGAAGTTAATGAGAATTTCGCTGTTGACTTTACTGAAAAAAGGATCAGTTCATCAGTTCAGAAATCTGTATGAACTCTTGTGAGGCCCATATAAAAGTTGAACAGCTATTGCCACAACTTCTAAGAGCCTTTGGATATTTCCAGACCTCCTTGAGTTATTTATCCATCTGTACTTCTGCAAAGAGGAGCATGTTCAGGTATTCGCACTCGGTGGCAGAATACAGATAGGTTCTTCTCAAAAAGACACGTCAGTGATAACTGCAAAAATCAACTAATATACCTTATTTTTTCATCAGGTCTTGTGAGCTTGGGCTCAGCACTGGATCAGCATGGCCATGTGGCTCTGGGCTGGAGCGTGATTGTACCTCATGGATGGGTGTGTGGGACAGAAAAAGAAAACTTGTGACTGCAAAGCAGTCATGGGCCACACTCAATACAACATAAAATAGGGAGGGGAAGAAAGGGCGACACAGAACCTTCAGGCGAAAGACAGTCTGGGAGAGTGAGATGTACAACATACCTATTTAAATCTATCCATTTGTAGAAAGAACTTTGGCAGCAATTTAAAGCAACAAAGTCTATATGAAAGGTTCTGAAAATAATGTTCATTTGTCACTACATACATTTTCAGAATAACTCATGAAATATTTTACTGATTGATTATAAAGACATGATTGTACAGTGTTGTTTCTCTGCTTTTCACAAGGTTTTGGCTAAGCAGATGAATAAATTTTGCTCTCATTTGCATACAGGTAAGTCTAGAACAATTTCATGAAAGTGGAAACATGGACCTTCACTAAAAAAGGCAAGTAACATCCAAACTCAGTTACTATTGGCCAGCTAGCAGAGATTCCCAGGTTAAACCATATGATTTTTTTTTTTTATTTAACATTCATCAATATGCCATAAATATATTTTTCTCTCACCAGTCAGTAACTGGAGTAAGCATACTACAATCTTTATAGAAGATGAAAACAATAAAAAACATTGATTTCTTCTCAGGAATTATGACTTTGGTGTCCATGATCAGAAAATGTAATAGAAGAAAAACAGAAAGCCATGTTTCGGGGTTTGGTTTGTTGAGGGGTTTCGTTTGGTTGGTTTGTTTTTTGGTTTTTTTTTTTTTTTTTTCTCTATAGGCATATTTGGGTATCTTGATTCTCTGAAGGCTCACCAGAACCCAGGAAATGATACAACCTTGGTTGCTGCAGCCAGGACCTGTGTTTGGAATTTTCCTTTTTCCTTCTCCAGGAGGAAAGGGTAGGGTAAAGTTCATGAAAGGACAATTCTCCAGAAAAATGCACCCAACTGTAGCTCTTAGACACACCAAGGAAGTGTGAAAACACTTGCAGATTCTTCTGAGTTTGACAGAAAAAGGAATATACATTGTTAAATTTAATAAAATATTGACAATGGTTGTATATTTGAGATTCTATTAACTTTGTCTAAAAAAAACCCAAATTTTTTTTTCGACAATACAGCTTATCTTCAATCTACGAGGGCTACTTGGTTACTAGAATTTGGGCTGTGTTGTGATACTGCATGTGAATTCCTCTTTGTCCCATGCTTCTCCTGGTTTCATTCTACAATTCAGTTCAGGGTTTTTATTTTAAAACTAGAAACTGTTTTTATTGAGTTACTTCAGTATGGTCTACTGTTAGGTGCAGATTGTTCTAATTCATTCATCACTTACTCCAAAAGTATATTACCACAATTGTTACAGTTATGATTTATGGTTGTTTTTTTTTTCTTACTCCCTTTAAGTACAAGAATTCCTTCAGTAAATAATGACAGGCATGTACCAGGAAGTTCACAGCCATCACTGAATTATCCTTACACACATGCCAGAGCGTAATTTTTCCCTTTCAAAGATGCTGGAGATACAATTTCACAGACAAAAGCTAACCTCGACCTAAAGCAAGCATGTGCCTCCAGAAATAAGCAGTGACTTGTAAACTCTGCTTCTTGCTAGATTAAAAAGCTTGAAGAGGCTATGAATACTTCCTAGCTGATGGTCACACTTCAGAAAAGTGTTGATGTATTTCTCCTGGCTGCACAGATACTAAGGCCTTTGTTCTGAAGTAGGCTTTGTCATGATGCCTTTATCTATGTTACAGCTGTTCCACAGAACTGAGCTCCTGCTGACCTCGCTGCAGTAAACAGCAGAATTCTATTGACTGCACCTGAGAAGGATGAGTGCCTTCCAAAGCAGAAGGAAACAAATTACAGATGTGAAGCATCAAACCCAATCTTCTACTGTTTTTAACTTGAAACAGCCATTTGCCTCCTTTCTTAAAGAGCAGAAAGAGAGCTTGATAGTTTGGATGTGACTGCAGGAGGTGGTTTTGCTGTAGATCTCTGGCTGGCTGTAGAAGTTTATCAGGGTGAAATTCTTCCTCTCTAAATTTAACTACCATTGTTAGTTGCCTAGCGTAAGGAAGCTGGCTGGATCTCATCCGAAGTTAGTAAGAAGGGGAATCTTAGTACTGGATAAATCACAGTCTCCTAGTATATGGTTTTCCCTGTTGGCTGAGAAGGAATCGGAAGTAGGTGAAAAAAAATGCTGTCCTTTCTGTCCTTCAGACACAACTAACTGTGAAAGCCTGAAACCTTTTTATGAGGTAAAGCATTTATTTTTATATGCGTATGCTATTGATAATTAATTTTTTTTAGTTGCACAGAGCAGAATGATTGCTTTTCACACCTATTGTTTGTTTTATTACCATAGTGCCTTTGGCTGAGGGAGTAAGACCAACAGTGATAAGAATTAAATAGCAAATACTCTGAGGCAGTATGAAGTAATGAAAAATCCTCACTTTAAGAACTTTATAGTGTAGCAACTTTCTAATGGTAAGCACAGCTAAGGCTGGAGTAGCTTCCATATGTTTTCTGTAGTACAGAACACATTTCACAATGGATTCTGCTTTGGGATGGCTAGGTGGGCTGAAGGTTTTCTTCTTATTTCTCCCATTTCTCTAAAAGCTCCAAGGTTCTTTATAGATAACACACAGCTATATGGTTTACAATAATTGCTAGTTCCACAACATTATTTTATTCCATGTGATATTACTTTGTGAGGGATAAGCTTTGTTAATAGTGAGTTAGCAAAGTGGAAATGCGGAATAGAGAAATTCTATAGCGGAGAAAAACCAGGGAAGAAGAGCTGAAGGAAAAAGATCATCCCAGAAGAGTGAAATTTGGGGATCAAACCACTACTAAGCAGTCTGGCTCACCAGTGGAAGCGGAGGCTTCTTGTAGCACTTGGCAAGACTGCTGTCTTTTGCCAGTTTGAGCTTCTTAGATCAAGTAGGCTGATTCTTCTCAGAAGCTAGTATGGGTTTAGATACACTTAACACACAGTAGCTGTATTTAACAAAAAAGACTAGCTGCCTATTCTGGTGCAGTGGAGTCACTTTTTTATGTAGTCAGACAGCTATCCTTCTAGTTTGGGTATGTTTGTAAGCTTCAAACCATTGCCTAAGGACTATAAGAGACTGTAAGAACGGCAAGAGTTCACATATGAAAAGGATGACAATTGTATTTTTCAAAAACTGCCTAAAAGCAAAAGGGCAGTTAGTTGTAAGAAGCATAAAAAATTATTTTGGTCAGGTTAGGAGCCTCTAGTTACAATGTCGCAGTGAGCTGCATTATTTTAACCTGTGTTGAGATTGAAGATGTACAATAGACACATCAATGTCAAGTATTTGAAGGGCTTAATGAGTATTTTTAGACTTCTGTGTGGTCTCTGACATCTATTTGACAAGCTCTTAAGACCACAGTATTTCTAAAAACATGCTTTAGTGCAATATTTCATTTAAATAATTTTAAACGTGCTTTACTGGAGAGACAACTGATTGCTGTCCTGTAAATCATCAGTAGTATTAAGAGAACTATGCGAAATGTGATTGCTTATGTCTTAGGGAGTTGTTATATGAATACCTTGGCTGCATTTCTTCATGCCTCTGAACCTCATGCTGTGTGTTGCCATCAGATTAACTGAAAAACTAAAAAAAAAAAAACAGAACAAAAAAGATAAAACTGTTAGCAATATTTGCCACATGCTGAGGTCAAGAAAGTGCAAAACTATGAAACTACTAAACATTATCCATCTAGAGGAGAGATCAATATGAAAAGTACCAGCTAATGGAGGACTACCTGTGGTCCAATCACCATCAACTGCATGTCTATTCAGTTGATCTATAAGGCTTCTGTAAAGCTGGTTTCTTGGATCAGAGGTCAAAGATAGAAAATTCTGAATTTCAGATAACAGCTATGAGCATTCAAGAGACTCATTGACTGTAACCTTCTAGGAACTCTTTCATTTATTTGAGGAATTTGCCAAGAAGTTGTCGTCTAGTTAACCTAGATACCAGACATAGGAGACTATGGTTTACAGTAGAATTTTTTGGATTAAGGGTTGGTATGATTACATGTGGTTCACATCTGATCAGCAAAAAATAAGTATTTTTGAAACTGTAACTGTTAGCTATGCGTCACTAGCTTCAGTCTTGCATCATAGATGGAATTTTCTGAGGAGGAGAGGGAAGGAGCTTGTGCAGCATGCTTACCTGCATATTAGCTTTGTTTAGCTTTCACAAACTTAATAAAGAGCACTTCTAGGAAATAGCTTGACTTTCATCCAACAGGAATTTCCCTGCTGGCATTCAGACAGTTTCTGTAATTAGATTTGCATTAATATCTACTCTCTTTTCTCTCTTCATTCTTGTAGGTATATGCTAATGAAACAAGAAATCTTGAATGTTCTTGTTCAACTTTTTGAGTTTAGAAATGTCTTTGCCTTGTTGTTAGTCACACGCAACCCTAGGATGGTCTGAGGCTGTTACACATATGCGCTTTTAGTTGGTCATTGCAAGTCACACTGAAGTACATTGTACATGTACATTGTGGCCTCTGTAGCTCCATCAGCTGTCTTGGTAGTGCCAAAGTTTCACTGAAAAGTCAAGAAAAATTATCAGGAGGCAACACTGGCACTGGGAAGCAACTCTTCCTGCAGGCTGCTAGGTGTAGGTGGTCATAGCACAGCTGAGTCCATTGGGGACACTTCCACATGGCATTTGCAGGCATCAGATTGAAATGCAGCAGGAGGGAGCAACCAAAGAGCTCATTTCAGGTCTTTATCACTGTCATGATGGTAATAGACCTTGTTATGTGGTCTGGTGTAATAAAGAAATAGAGGCAGCAAATTAAATCTTGGTAAAATATTAAGAAAAACCAAGTAAACATTTTCTGAGCTTAGAATTTTTATCTGAACTGTTGGCTTGCTGTTGGCCTTAACTAGTAGGTGTTACAGCAAACCCACAGTAGATGACAGTGGCTGAAGTATTCAGGTGCTCGTTTCCAAACTAAAGCACATCTGTAGCTATGTCTTCAGCTTCATCATTTCTGTGGTTGGTGGTCCATCCCTAACTACAGAGGTGGGTGCCGAGTTTGTTTCTTGAATGTTCTTCCCAGCTCTGTGTTGCTGTGGTCAAAGCTTGGTGATGGATAGAAAAAAATGATCATAATTTAAGGAGCTGAACTTGGAATTTTAAGGCTGCAAATCTGTGGCAGCCTATATAGCAAACTATGTAGGATAGGCTGCGCTTTTCCTACCACGTGTGTCTCGGTTTCAGCTCAGATAGAGTTATTTTTCTTCCTAGTAGCTGGCACAGTGCTGTGTTTTGGCTTTAGTCTGTGAATAATGTTGATAACACACCGATGTTTTAGTTGTTGCTAAGTAGCACTTAACCCAATCAAGGACTTTTCAGTATATAAAATGGGGGAAGTTACCCAGAAGGGACTGATCGCTACCTGGATCAGGCTGGGTATTAATCAGCAAGTGGTGAGCAATTGTACTGTGCATTACTTTTGTGTTCTGAGTTTTCATTTGCTTTTTTTTTGTTGTCCCCTATTATTATTATCAGTATCATTATTGTTGGTATTGTTGGTAATATTTCTTTTATCATTATATTTTAGTTAATTTCAATTATTAAACTGTTCTTAACCCACAGATTTTACATTCTTTTTATTGTCCTCCCATCCCACCTGGTGGGGGTGAGTGAGCGGCTATGCGGTACTTGGTTACTGGCTGGGTTTAAACCATGACAATGGGAATTTTTTTTTAAGATTGGATCAACTAGAGATAATTTCATACAAGAATGGTCTCATTAAAAGTCAAAGAAATGCTATAATAATTTCACCAGTCTTTTGTTTCTTGGTTTTAAAAAAAAAATGAAAATCTACTTTTGTATTTCCTCAAGTCAAATTTAGTAATACTTTTAAGTAATATATAGAAAGATAGCCTATATTTTTCAAAATTATTGCAAAATTATACTGCAGCTATTATTCTGAATGAACCAGTTTTATTGCATATGTCTTCAACAACAAAAAGTAAAGGAAAATAGCAATAAAACATTGTGTTCTGTAGTACCAGCACTGAGCACTTACCACATGTAAGCCTGAGATGCCTACCCACAAGATATATCCTCCAACATTTACAAACTCAGTCAGCTGCAACATGAACAAGTAGCAACATCAGAGTTGCTTTGAATTAAACTGGCAGTACTATGAGGCATCACGTTCCAAGAGCTGGAGTCTCTGCAACATGGAGTATGTGAACTGGGCAGAGGGAGAAAGTAGACAGCAGTACCTGACCTTTTTCAATACCATTCAATCATCTATGGAAGATGGACAGAACCAGAATGGCACAAACCCATTTTGTTACTACCAGTAATCCTACTCCAGCTTCTTCACATGAGCTCTCTTGCTTGCCTTGGAGAGATCTGTAACAGCATGAGCTTGTGCCCAATTAGGCAAGGGTTAAACCCAGCAATTAAAAATACTAACATTTAATTTTAGAAAGTAGAGGCAGACTGGAATAATCCAGAGCAGACAACAGGGTCAACAGCAGGCATGGTCTGTAAATTGACTCTGTCTGGTGTGAGCAAACTAGGTAACTGCTGATGAGGCAGGTCTTGTGATGTGCCTTTTGTGAAAACAAATTCAAGCTGCAGCTTTCCATACACAGTACGGTTGATGATGGGTTGTTACTTAAAGGTCTGGGAAAGCAGCTTGCAGATTCTAGACTTTTCAGAAAAAACAGCAGGAGGGGCCACAAATAATGAAAACAAATGTACACTGAAAACTGGACAGGTAACTCTGGTGCAGATGTCTGTTGATGTGCCCTAAAATGTATTGCAGGAAACTGTGCAAAGTCAAAGCTGACCCAGGATGCCAAAATAGCTTCCCATGTATTTATTACTTGCTGTGCTTGGGTCCTGATGGGACAAGCAGTATCAGTTATGCTTTTCTACCCCTATGCATGGTGTCACAGTTTTAAGATGCTTCCTATCCTTGGAGAGACTGCAAAATTGTGCTGATGGATATAGCTGGTTGTAGGGGGAAGAAAAAGCAGCAGCTAGTGATGGCTGTTCAGGGGAGGCTGAAGTACATTGACAAGTGTCATTGCCAGCTGGAGCAGCACTGATGTACAAAATGCAGGTCAGCATCAAAGGG
>NW_009940454.1:3725-17733 GCF_000696875.1 Nestor notabilis | reverse complement strand
GGGGGTGTGGGGAGGTGTGGTGTGGTGGTGTTCAAGCTATTCCTGTAAGCTCCAGTGACCACAAAACATTTTCCTTTTATTCAGTATGAAGATGGTTTTCAGACCACACTTAATGAATCACTTCCCTTACAAATGAGTAGCAGAAAACATCCTTTAATCAACAGAACCCTCTCATTGCTGTTGATAACAGGTTTTTTCACAGATGTTCAAAAAAGTCTCATTTCCAGCTATCACATATGCACAGTTCTCAAAATAGCTGAGAATTTGGAAGCCATTTTATGGATTTTTAGGTTTTAAAGAACTTTCTGACTGTGAGATGGAACTGAATAGGAAAAGGCAAGAAGAGGGGGTACCATGTTAATTTATTTCTTTAGAGTATGAGACCACACTCACTAGCATTTGGAATAGTTCTTACTGTTGTTTAATTCCTGGTAGTAGATACTAATTTTACCAGAAAAAATGAGAACTGTAGGAAAATCTACTGCAATTATTACTTGACCTGCTCTGCAAAAAGCAGCTGCTGTAATTTTACATGCACTATCACCGGCAGCTGTTTATCTAATGAGCTTTGGAAGACCAGGTCTCCCAGCTTCACAGCTCTGAGAAATACAGAAGCGTGGCAAAAAGTGACATTGATATTTCAATAAGTGACATGACATTTGTCTGAATCAGCATGAACAAAACACCATGGAGGAGTGTTGGAGGCACTGGGAGGCACCACCTTTAAGTAAGATGTAAATTCAGCACCCATCTTCACATTAAAAATGAAACTCTCCAGTGCAGGGATGCGAAATATGTGCATGTGGTCATAGACTTCAAGAAATCTACAAAAAACAGAGACATTCTGGTGAAAGCAAGACACTTGTGTTCTTTGCAATATGTGTGAGCTTAATAAATGTGCTTGGCTACTGCTGCATTGCATAAGCTAGTTCTAAACAACTTCATTCAGCTCTCTTAAACATGAGTTATTTTGTAGCACTGGACCTTCATTCAGAAGAAGTTCTCTGCAGGTCCGTATGATGATGATGCTCCAATATAGTGCAGTGTAAGGCTCATATCTTCATAGCGTTGTGCCAGAAAGTCATTATGTCACCTTTGTGGTTCAGCTTCTAGCCAATTTGTCGCTTCTGGTGGTCTTAGTGTCTAGCTGCTAACACCCGAACCCTAGGAAAATGTTCATATTCAGGTTTAGACAAGGAGTAATCATAAGTTAGCATTAAAACTGTTTCCCATTTGGCTTTGTTCTGATCCACAATTGTTCTCACAGTACAGGTAAAAATAAAGGGACCTCTTTCTATCTGCTGTCATAATTGTCATTCCCCACCAGATGCCCCAACTTCCCAATGCACCCCGCTGGTTCTGCTGCCCCTATTGTCTCTCAACCCAAAGAGTTTCTGAACAAGAGACATGCTTTTATGGAGCCTGCCAAAGTTTCAGAAGGGAAAAGGAAAAATCAATACCGCTTCAAAGCAAAGTCTTTGCTTCAGTGAAAATGACATTTGCCCTTTCTTCACTAGTGGGAAAAACAAGGACACTTAATGCTGGTGATGGAAATAGAATGAACAAGAGAGAGACCTTCCAGGTTTGACTTGTAAAGGAAAATAACTTTATACTTATTGTCCCTATTTGGTGACATCAAAAGCAAGTGTAGGATGTTAGGTGGTGCAGTCCGGGAATGAGGTGGAAAGTAACACAAAGTCAAAAAGAAGAGTTGAAGGAGTTTGGAACAAGTGATAATGGACTCTGCTGAAGAAATGTGTAATGAAAGACACGACACAAAGGTCAAGTCCATTGCTGCACAATCAAATCAACTATAAAATGTCACCTGCAAAGGTGGGCCATAATATTAAAAGGACCTTCCAGTAAGTTTTACACCATTTTGACAGCTTTGTAGCAACTGAAAATGGCAACAGAACCTCACACTTCACTAACAAACAGCTTCTTGGTGAGGTCAAAGCAGGTCAGAAATTTCCCAACAGAAGATGAAAATGCCAATTTAAGAAATTAATGTTTCAGCAAAATCCAAATGACTTTGAAAAGCTATCACTGATGTTTTTAGAGGATTTATAAAAATGTAAGCTAAATATAAACCTTACAATTCTGCTTCAATTATTTTTTATATTCAACATAGCATTAATTTAATTTTAATTTCATTTTGACCGGGGTTTTTATCCAGTTCCTTTTGTTTCAAAATTAGATGCTTGTTCCAAGTTCTTAATTTCATTCTTTCTTGACCAATCCACTTCTGAGCTAGTTTTCCAAGCTGTTTTGTTTTGATGTTTTCTACTTCTGTGTCATTCTTCACATGTGACTTTGTGGACCTCTTTCTTTTGGAATAGTATGCATTGTTTTAAATAGGGTCTGTGTAATTGTTTGAAAATAGTCTTCTTGAAAGAATTTTCCTTATGTGAAGCTGTGCCTTCAGCTGCAGCTGCCACTAGCTTTTTTATAGTTTCTGGCCTGTGCTTTGGGTAATTTGCAGCACCTAACTTCCCCTGCTGAGAGGGGATCCTGGGTCAGCTGCTGTTGTTGCAGTCACGTAATTGCACAGACTTCATCCTTGGTGAATCAAATAGCACAATTTCTGAGGAGCACACTTGTAGTGTAGCAGGACAGTCATGTACTCATACTCTGACCCCTGTACTTGTGCTGGGTGAGAATTCTGCAGCTACAAGAATCAATAAAAATGTATTGATTTCTCCACACCATCATAAAGCGTGTCTTCTCTTATCTCCCGTTTGCAAGCTGAAAAAGGAGACTGTAAAACTAGAATTGTCTTGGACTTTTTCTCTGTCGTGGTTTGACACCAGCTGGCAACTAAGCACCACACAGCTGCTTGCTCACTCTGCCCACCCAGTGAGATGGGGGACACAGCTAGGAAAAAAAAAAAGTGAAACTCATGGGTTGAGATAAAGGCAGTTTAACAGGTAAAGCAAAAGCTGTCCACAAGCAAAGCAAGACAAGGAATTAATTTACCACTTCCCATTGTCAGGCAGGTGTTCAGCTGTCTCCAGAAAAGCAGGGCTCCATCAAGCTTCATGGTTACCTGGGAAGACAAACGCCATCACTCAGCGTGACCAACAGGTTGAAGGAGGTAATCCTGCCCCTCTACTCTGCTCTCGAGATACCACTTGGTATATTGTGTGCAGTTCTGGTGTCCTCATCGTAAGAAGGAACTGTTGGAGCAAGTCCGGAGGAGGCCACGAGGACGACAAGGGGGCTGGAGCACCTCCCGCATGAAGACAGGCTGAGAAAGTTGGGGCTGTTCAGCCTGGAGAAGAGAAGGCTGCATGGAGACCTCGTAGCAGCCTTCCAGTATCTGAAGGGGGCCTACAAGGACACCAGAGAGACTCTTCATCAGCGACTATAGCAATAGGACAAGGGATGACATGTTTAAACTTAAACAGGGGAAGTTCAGGTTAGATATAAAGAAGTAGTTCTTTTCTGTGAGGGTGGTGAGACACTGGAACAGGTTGCCCAAAGAAGTGGTAAATGCTCCATCCCTGGCGGTGTTCGAGTCCAGGCTGGACCGAGCCTTGGGAGAAATGGTCTAGTGTGAGGTATCCCTGCCCAGGGCAGGGGAGTTGGAACTAGATGATCTTAAGGTCCTTTCTAACCCATTCTATGATCACTCCAAACCTCCCCCCCTTCCTCCTTCTTCCCCAGCTTTACATGCTGAGCAAGACACCATATGATATGGAATATCCATTGTGTCAATTGGGGTCAGCTGTCCTTGCTGTGCCCCCTCACAACTCCTTGTGCTCCCTCATTCTGCTCACTGGTGGGGTGGTATGAGGAGCAGAAAAGGCCTTGACTCTGTGAAAGCATTGCTCAGCAGTAACTAAAACATCCCTGACTTACCAGCACTGTTTCCTAGCACAAATCCAAACCATAGCCCCATACTAGCTTCTTTGAAGAAAATTAACTTTACTTCAGGAAAAAACAGTACACTCACTTTTCTTTGGCTGTTCCATGCTTTTTGCACAGGAAACTGAGATCCGTTTCTGACAGGAGCCATAGCCCTGCCACTGTATCACAGCATCCTACTCTTTTGATATTTGGATTGTGAAAAAAACCCTTAAAGGGTTTCTAAATTAGGAGACATGCAGGGGAGGTTGCTAAAGTTGAGTGACTTCTGGGGTTTAACTCATCCGTCTACATGCAGGTAGTCAAGGACATGTAACGTGAGTGAAGAGCTCAGTGCCATCTCTGGATATCCCAGATTCACATTAAGTTGCTTTTGGGGAGGTCATTTCAGCTCCCTTTGTGATTTTTTAACATTTTCTGTTCTAGGAAGAAGGTAGGTAGCCATCATTCATTTGAAGAATATGGGAATGTCCTCACCTGTTTAAAATTGTCCCAGTGGTAAAAATGAAGCAGATGAAGGGTAAAGCAGTATTTTCAATAATATGTTTTACAGGAATTGTCACCTAAAGCCATTCCTGTCAGAACGCGAGTGTACAGAAGCCTGCTTTTGGTACTCAGACTATTTGGGAAGCTTGGCTTCAAACTTCTGGGGATGGATGCAGCTGTTTGTCAGCTGTGTAGTCAGTCTTGGATAAATCCCAAAGTCCTGATAAAACACATGGAATGCACTCATGGAGCAATCAGATTGGAAAAGCTTTACCCAGAAGACAAAAAAGTCCTGCAAGCCCCCTGCAAACTGCAGAATACACTTTGATGATTTCCATTATTTCATTAGCTATGTCAGCAGTATCACTGAACAATCATGTTGAGAGTGTTACAGAACAACATAAGGTGTGACCACAAACATGTTTGAGTGTTTAAAAGCACCAGTCTTGGATGCCTTTTTTTCTATGAAGAACAAGGGCTCTGACATTCAGATTTTCCCATTAAGATGATCCCCAGCTGCACCAATTTTGATAAAAATATATGCAGCATGGCAGGTAAAACTGTTATTGCTGGTAGATACATGCAAGCGCTGGTCAAATGACCAACTCTAAATCTGTCATTATCTATATTTAAATTATGTATTACTTAAGGCGAGATATTTGTGCCATGAAATATGAGTAGCCACTGATTTCTGCTCTACAAGCTGAAGGGTGAGTCTGACCTGCTGACAAAGAGCAAAATGCCACGTGGTTTATCTGCTATACTACCATTTGTTACTTTTCCTACCTTCCTAGTTTCAAGCATATAATTCATAGATTTCCACAGTTGAGGCTGTTGCACACAGGATGTTGGGACAGACTCTTACGCACAAAGTATTATCAGTAGAGTCTGCCACTGAGAACACAGAAGGAAAAGGAAAAACTACTCTGTGGGTAGCTAGGAATAGCAGTGGTGGGATGCCTAGATAAGTGTCCTCCAGGGGCTCTCTCCTGTTCAGCAATGGTGAGGATAAAGAGAAAGATGATTATGGGTTTTGGCATGTTTTCCACAATTTATTATACACTTTTTTCAATGGGACCAACTCAAACTCCCTCTTGGATGTTCCTCTTTGTGGTATGATTACAGCTGAGTATAGTAATTAGATAAAGTGTTGCACGTTGGTCATTAACCTCTGTGCACATATATTATTGGATAATATTTTAGTATTTAAAATACTAATAGCATTTAGTATACAAATACTGCCTTAAGTAAATACTGCTTTGTTGTGGTAATTTTAGTTGTCTCTAATATAAACTAACATCTACAAAATGAGGTATGAAAAGGTTGGTGGAAAGGGCTTATTTTCACAGCAGTAGTAATGGCTTCCAATGAAAACCTGCCATGTAACGGTATTGGGGTTATAGGTGCAAGGCCATGGGAACAATAAACAAAGACGTGAGAACAACGGGAAAACCCTGCCTACACAGCTGATGTGAAAGATTATAGAACTGCAAAGAGCAGCCCCTTAGCACTGCTAGGGCTGAGGCACAGGAACACCTAAACACAGTGCAACAGGCCAAATTCAGTTTTAGCATAAGCAAATGCTATGTCATACTGCTCAACGTCTCATCTTCGCCTCAGACATGAGCCATAGTCTTGCAGTAAAGTATAAGAACACAGCCTTTACACTGAGATATATGTGAGCCATATATATTTGGGGTTTCATTCTAGACTTTTTAAATATGGTGTTTATTCAAAGGAGAAAGAATATAACGCTTCCTAAATAAACAAGCATAAACTCACATCCCTTCCCTCCCTGCCACACAGAAATTGGGATTCTGTAGCCTACAGATGACAAAGTGGCACATGCTGAAGTACAGAAAATATAGCCCAATCAAGCTGGTAAAACAACCCAGATTTTAGAATTGAAGGTATCTAAATTAAGTGTTCTGCTGCTGCCCCCCAGGCTGTTAAAGCTCATGACTATTTGCTCCAGCACCAGAGTTGCTATGGCAATTCATATAGACAAAAGCAGTAACCTTTCGGGATCCAACCAGGTAAAAAACTAGGACTTAAATTAGAAACAAAGAGGAAGCTGATATAGATGCCAAAGGATCAATATACTGTATTCTCTGTGTCTAATACCATTTCACTGGCAGGCAGCTGCATTCTGCACAAGCTGCACATTCCTAACGCTTTTGAATGCTTACGCCACATAGAGCATATTGCAGCAACTCTGACTTGGAAAAGGAAATAAAAAAACCCTTGTAAAGAAACTGGAAAAAGGCAACAGATGTCTAAGCAGACCCAGAAAATGCCTAGTAGATGCTACCAAAAAAAAAAAAAACCCACTGTAATTCAGACAGTGTCTTATTAGAAGACAGGTGACATATTTTTCTGATTTCTTGACAGAACATGCTAAGACAGACCTCAAGCACCTACAAATGATAAATCGCTTTAACAGCAGAAAGACAAGCATGTGGTTATGATGGGATCTTTTGTATTTCAGAGATAGCAGGCTGGATCTTATTCCCATTTAATTAGAGAATCGATCTTGTTCATGCTCCTAGGACTATAGCACATTGAATTGTGTTAAAATATGCTTCTGCATAGAAATGAAATTGGAAACGACAACAGAATTATCAGCAGCTACTTTTATACATATACTCTTAGTTTTGTCATCTCCAGTAATGAAGTCAGTGATATAAGAGATTTATCAGATGGAAACTATAGATTTAGTACACTGAAACTTTCTTACATCACTAACAAATGTCATTATAAAGCACAAAATATCACCCCAAAACAACAGATAAAATATGTATCTGAATCTGCACTTCTAAGAAGGATTTTCAGTCCCTGACTTCTTCCACACATGGAGGTACGAATGACCCAGAATGGGTGACAGACAGGTACTCCCGTCCTTCCCAACAAGGCAGTCAGTAGAGCTTCTATATGGCCCAAACCAGAAAGACTGCAATTCTGACAAGACTGTGGCATAAGAGATCTTCCTTATTGGCACTACCAAGCTATAAACAGTCACCAGAGCAAAGCTGCAAGCATAAAAGTCTTTCATCTCTCATACGCTGTCAGAACAGGACTCACCTTGATTGTACCAAGAATTTGACTGAGCCAGTATTACTGTTAAGGTTGACAAGCACAATTGCAGGGAAGCAGCAAATGCATCTCCTGTTGTGTACAGCACCTCCTTGCAAAGCCATGTACTGGCACAACTTGATACTGTAACATTTCATTCCTTACCCTGCTTGCGCATCTTCCTTTTCGCATTGCAAGTAAATCAAAGGGATAAGAATTTATGAAACCCAAAGCAGCACTGGATTTTTGGAATGACATCATGATTGATTTTGGGTATTAATAAAAGGCAAAGGTTCACTGAAGCTGAAGGCTATAAAATGTAGTAGTGCAATATGATTAAAACAGAGTTAAGTCATATTAAACTTTGAAGAAAAAGGTATCCCATACTGACATGTTAATAGATCCCAGGAAGGATTTGTTAATGGACTAAAAGTTGAGAAGCTCTTTGTAGGCAGAATTAATGAAAAAGAAAGTCACTATTTCTTTGTGGGTGAGATTCACTTTAAAAGAAGCTGGACCAGGCAAGAGCATCAGGTACACCCAGGGCTGCCTGGCTGGGGCTTGGAGGCAGGAACACAGGGCTGGTCCCAGTGCACTTTTGGCCCTGGTGCTGCACCATGGCTCTGCACAGCCACACCTGGTTTAGGTCTTGCTTTCCGTCACACTGAGCATAAGAGTCAATAAAACCTTATGATTTGGGTCTGTGAAGGTGATTTGGGATGTGGTGATTTCCTGAAGACTTCTTCCACGGTGTGAACCGCAGAGTGTGAACCACAGGGTGTGTCTCAAGATCTATTTAAATAACGACTATTTTTCAATTAAAAGACAGTTCACTTGGGCAGTAGCTAAAAGTGAAATGCAATGTCATCAAAGTCTGAACCTTGTAAGGACACTGAGCCTAGTGAAAAACTTCATCTGGCTAGTATGAGATACTAAAATTTACACTGATTGCCACATGATACCAATTGTAATAAGGGGGAAAACATGGCAGTGAAATGTTTGTCTTGGCCTGATCTCACTTCTGTGATCTTCTTTCCAAGCTGACATATTAAAAGCAACAAAAGTGACAATATTTTGGAGCACACTTGCCTCTAATCAGCAGAAAGCACCAGAAGAAGAAATACTGTCTCCCCTCAACTGTGAAAGACTGATTTATTCTTCCTTCATTGTTGTGAAAGGTATTATATATTTTGTAACATGAGGAAAGCAGTTGGGGACCTTTACTTGGCCCACCTTATATCTTTCCCTTAACTTTATTTTTCTAATTGAATATTTTCAGATTTCCACACTATTAAACAAAAACAGAGCAAAGGCAAATATATCAAGTGCCTTTTGGCAAATTAGTTCATAATCTACCCTGCGAGTGTTCAGTTTTGCATTAGCTATCAAGCAGTTTTAAAACCAACTTTTATTCCATGACACTGAATTCCATGATACTCATATCTAAGAAATTAAAACTTCCTGGCTAGTTTTTAGCTTCCATGTCCACAACTTTAATTCCAGGCAAATTCTTTTCTCTGCTGCCTTGTCCAGATGCTCCTAAACTCAGATTTCCTAACATAAACTCTAAACCATGTTTCATAGACAATAAGGAAGTGGCATCAGGAACTTTGGATGAGGTTTCAGATTTTACCAGGGGTAATTGCACAGCTGCTATTGTACCATCAAATGCAGAGCCTGCAGGAGAGGCTATCTGACATATTTCATGAAGGTGAGCAGTGTGTTTCAGTGGTGACAAGAATTAATAAAACAGCTAACTAAACCCCAGCACTGGTGCTGCTGTGGTCCAGCCTTGCTGTGCTTCTGCTGGGATTTCTACTGGAGTTCCTCTGGTTGTTTCTTCAGACTTAAGGCTGTGAGGCACCAGGGCCCAGCAAGATAGCAAGGAGCAGATTCAGCTGCGCTCAAGCCCCAGGTCAGTCCTGGCAATAAGATTCCTCTCCTACCCTTGTGGCCAAATGTGTTTCATTTGGGAGTCTAAAACCAGGTTGAGCACCTGTCAGGTAATTGCAGCCAGCTGTTTTGCATTGGGAAATCAGCTTGGGGCACATGAAGCACATATATGTGCCAAAGGGGGAGTGGTTGTTTTAGTCCTATGAGCATCAGTGCTTGTAGTCTGGCAGCTAGTCCTACCTCCCCCACCCCCTGACATGCCAGCCTCCTGGAGTCTCTGCTGGAAAAAACCTTCTAGAACTGAGGGCAAAACCAGAGATGTGAGATGAGAAGGGAAGAGGTGGGCAGATGGTAGAGGGGGAGCTGCTGCCCTGGGGCCCTGATCTCTTACAGCTGCAAAGCAGGTTTGAAGAAAGACTTAAAGGAGGGAAACAGCCAGAATCTTTAGCCAGGGGAGAAGATCTGCCCTAGAGCAGAGATGGGTGTTTGACTGCCTTAGGGGGGAAGATAGGAAGCATTCATATAGTTATTTTACGGATGTTCCTGAATGAATGTTTCTTGAGGTGAGGGTAAACTAGGGGAGTTAATAGAAGTGCAGCCAAGGAGCTGTAACCACTCACCTTGCTTTTCATGCAGCAAAGCAATATAATGAGTCCAATGAAGGAATTTGGTAATATAGAGAAGGGTCCGTTTAAAACAGAAAAAGCCATACGTCTTTCTAATGAAGTCCTATGCGGTAGGAAAACATGTAAGTGTTGACTTTCTTAGGATACTTATGAGCTTAATTTCTTTATTGATTCAGGGTTTGCACTATATGCTTAGTTGGTTGGTTGTTTTTTTGTTCTCTTTTCCACTTTTTGGTTTTTTACTATGGTTAGCACTAAAATTTAAGCTATGTGAGATGGAACTGTCCAAGGGGATTTTGTTTGTTATATGTCACAGGGATTTTTTTAGATTATTTCCATATTAATAACTACTTAGCTTTTTCTTCTGGCTTTTGTTTTCCCTGAGGAAATAACACCTTTTCTCTCCTTGTGGAAGAGGGGGGAGTGTTTAGGTGTTTTTATTTTATTTTTGTATCAGTATGTATTTCTTCAGTGAGAACAGTCCTTCCTAAAATATCTACCTTCTGGGGAGCACTGTAAATCATAAAATTATATATCTATCATTGCTTTTTAATTTTTTGTAAAGGCACAATAGAGAGGAAAACCGTTTAGCAAATCAGGTACAGAACTAACATCTATGTTTTAAGAGCTGCAGGGGAGTTGGAAGAAAATTCGCTCTTGTGATGAAGCATTATTCAGTCCATCACACATATGAACTCCAATTTTGCCCCTGAGGTGAAGAAACTGGAATTCCCCCTCCCCCCCTATCTATATATAACCTTGGAATTTAGAGGATTTTTCCTTGTCTGCATTACTGTGCCACTTGGTAATGGCACGTACAATGTTTTGGGATATGCTAAGAATAATGGGGGCAAATACGTGTCTATTTGCAGACCTAAGCAGGTAAGGTTAGTAGGAAACAGACAGGACTGTTATCCAGTCCTGCTTCCCCTATGTAGCTGCTTTTCACAACGGCAGGATGGGGGTTTTATTGTTTGGGATTTTGTGGTGTTGTGGTTTTTTTGTTTGGATTTTGTTTTTTGGGGTTTTTTTTGTTGTTGTTGTTTGGTGGGGGTGTGTGTGGTTTTTTGTTCTGGGCCTCTTTCAATTTTCATTGCTTTTGATAAAGAATTAATAAAAATCAGTGGTGTTTGAATTAACTTGTCTGTGTGCACAGGACGAGCCCAGAAGCCCTGAGCATTGTGCACAACCTGTTAGAAGTACTAGGGAGTCATCAATGCTTTATCATCCCAGCATTGCTTGGACTTTAGGGCTCTGTCTGTGGTTAGGACTGCTTCATGCTCCTTAGCAGTGTTTCAAAGGTAGAGTAAATCAGCCATTAAATTAAAAATTGGGAGACTAAGTCAGCTTTAATTATTTGAATGAGTGTATTGCTGTAAATCATTGATATATGCCAAGAGGCAGGACTGGGTGCATGGTTGGTCCCCTCCTAGGCAGAACTTCAGCAAGCAGTATTTTTAGTATCCTGGAAGTAATGTGCAGTTTTGGAAGGCATGGAGAGCAAGAGGAAAGGGGGGTATGCTGCAACAACACTTCTTCAGTATTTTCCTTCTTTCACATACAGCTTACTACCTCGTGCATCACCATGATGCATGAGAGTGACTGAGAGTGATGTTGATTGTGTGTTGTGGGGAGGATGGAGCCTGAATTCTCCTCTGACTTTCCAGCGCTTTTTTCTGGTACAGAGTAAGTTTATTTTCTTGCCTTTTCCTGTTCCTCTTCACAGCACTGTAAGAATACTAACAGCGTTCTTGTTCCATTGTGCTATGCTGAGCACCAGGCTGCAAAATCCAGCTGGCACTTGCACAGAGATTCATATGGAAAACTGTCCTGGCTTAACCCTCTATAAGGCCAGCCATTCTATGTTTCAAGATACAAGTTTAATAATAATAACACACCCCACCCCCACCCAAGATATAACATAGAAACTGCTGCTGTGTACAGCTCCATAGTAGGGGTAGATGTGATAAGGCTGTACCTTGAAGACAGAAGGCAAATCTTGCAAAAATGTTAGTACTTTGCCTTGTAAGGGGGAGGGGAGTGTGTGTGCAGAGAACGAGTAAGGTTTGGATGGAAGGAAAAGTTATTTGAATGATATTCTGAGCAAAAGTGCCAGAAGGAAGACGTACGTATTTCAGAGGGACAGATTGGGCAAAGAATCCTGGCAAAGAAAATTCTTGTAGCAAAGCTGTTAAAATGGCATTGTCTTCAAGCAGTGAAACAACTCTGCTTTCTTGCATTTCTCTGCATGAGTTAACTTGACCCCAAGCCATTGTTTCCTATGGGAGTGGAATATCTTGATAGGCAGCATGAGGCAAAATTATTTCAAGTCTTTCAGCATTGCTTCCTGTAACCATAAAAGTAAACACGGACATCAGCATGTAAACAGGATGCTTAGCTGTAAATTAGAGCAAGATATAACTTGTTCTACATTCAGCTTTTCCAAAAATAATTCTGCTTTAGTAAATAAGACATTCTGTATGTGTATCCTACTTTAACACATTTCAGACTGCTGTCAACAAACTGTAAGATTTTAGTAGAAGGTGTTTGCTAAATAACAAGTAAGGCAAACTGGATTTACTAAATCAGACCTTCCCTGGTTTTGTTGCTAAACTTTTGTGTGGAATATGCCTTTTCCATATTTGGATAAATGCTACTAGGGATTTACTGTTCTATTTGTGAATGTGGCTGTTCCTATAAAGCAGTCTTATGGTTGAGATTCTGGGATAACCAGGAGGTGGGTGTCCTAGTTCTAACACTGAATTTACTCATTTGTTCCCTGTTGTCTACCCCCTCTGCCCCTCCCCCAATACTTTTGGGAAAGTAGGGTGTGCGTTGACTTGTTTTGCTCTTTTTCTCTTTTCCCTCCCTCCCTCCCCCCCCATTTTGCTGCTGGAAAAGGTGAGCTTTTTGGTTTCTAGATAAAGCTGCTGCAGTTTCCCTTGAAAATCATAATTCGAATATACAGAGCTGCATCTCATAAAATAAACCATAGCTTCTGTGGTATACTGCGTTGAGCAAAACTGTGATACAGGTGGATCTATAGGGGACTTGCCAGCAGCCTTCCTTTGCCTTTGAGGAGGTTACCAAGAAGAGAGAGCCAGGCTCTTTACAGAACTGCATGGCAGGAAGCTGAGAGGTAATGGATAAAAACTGGAATTACAGAGATCTAGGTTGGATTTAAGGGGAAAACTTTCTCATCATTAGGCTAGTCAAGCTGATTTTGGCCAGAGAAGTCATGTAGTCTCCATCTGTCATGATTTTTTCAAAACCTGACTGGATAAAGCTCTGAGCAGCTAAGGCAGACGGTCAGCAGTTTTGGATCATAACCTAATGGTTTTTTTTGTCAAAATCTGGTGCACCTCTATAAACTTCTTTTAATGTATGTGGGCATAGTAGCAGGTAAAGCAAATTATACGCCAGAAGGCTGAGGGCCTTTTTTTTTTTTTTTTTTTTCTCTTGACATTCTAGTGAAGATAATAGAATCATAGAGTGGTTTGGATTGGAAAGGACCTTAAGGCTCATCTAGTTCCAACCCACTGCCATAGGCAAGGACACCTTCCACGAGACCAGGTTGCTCAAAGCCCTATCCAACCTGGCCTTGAATGCTTTGAGGGATGGGGCAGCCACAGCTTCTCTGGACAACCTGTTGCAGTGCCTCACCAGCCTTCTAGTAAGAACTTTTTCCTAATATCTAATCTAAATCTCCCCTCTTTCAGTTTAAAGCCATTCTCCCTTGTCCTGTCACTACATGCCCTTATGAAAAGTCCCTCTCCAGATTTCTTGTAGACACTCTTTAGGTACTGGAAGGCTGCTTTAAGGTCTTCCTGGAGCCTTCTCTTCTCCAGGTTGAACAAGCCCAACTATCTCAGCCTGTCTCTATAGGAGAGGTGCTCCAGCCCTCTGAGCATATCTGTGGCTCTCCTCTGGACTTGCTCCAACAGGTCCATGTCCTTCCTACATTGGGGACCCAGAGCTGAATGCAGTGCTCGATGTGAGGCCTCACAAGAGCCCTCAGGTCTCTCTCTCAACCTGTTGGCCATGCTTGTGTTCTTAACATCAGT
>NW_009940454.1:0-3694 GCF_000696875.1 Nestor notabilis | reverse complement strand
GAATGTAATAGGTACAGTGCAACATGGTGGCTTTTTGACTCCTTAAATATCAGACTCAGTTCACATAAACTACACTTGAGATAATTTCTTATTAGACCCTTGGAAGGAATGTCAGATAACTTATTTTTGACCATAAAGGTTAGGAACAGGGCAAATAAACTACATTTTGTCCCTACCCAGACATTGCATATTTTGTGACACACGTCACACCTACTGTAGAGGTACAGGGTCTGGTATCTGCAGTGAGTTATATTGTTTGGAGGGTGAATTCAAAGTATGTAAGGTAGGTTGTAAATATAAGGGAATGTGTTAATAGAAGAAGGGCAGCTGCTTATGGCTTCAACTTTTTCTCCCTCCACGCATACGCACATCGTGTACAGTTTTAAAATGGTTGGCTTATTGTACCTGTTTGCATCTCAACTATCCTTCAGATTCAGGCCTGGAAGTGTGAGGAGACAAAATCAATGGGCTATGAAGACTTGCTTCTTTCCTTTTCAGATGTGCATGCGTATCATTGCTGTTACAGTGTACTTAAGAGCTTGTACTTGGTCAGTCTCAGCATAGCTATTACAGTGAGACCAGATAAACAGGCTTTTTTGTATTGATTTACCTTGGTTTGTATCTTGGTGTAATTTGCACCTTGTCTGCACCAGTAAGTGTAGATACATCTGAGGAGTGGGTGATTTCCCACTTCGAGAAACACAAGTGCTGCACTTGCCCCTGTAACAGAGATTTTTGTGATTTTAAAATATCCAGATGGTGATACTTGGCAAAAGTCATATCTTAAAAGGTTTCATTCATGCTGCAGTTGTTCATTTTGATGCTGGAGATGACTTCAGAGAAGGAAGTGTTTCAAAATGAAAATGTTTGTCCAAAGCCATTTCTCTTTCAAGTCTATGAATAAAAAGATGAGAGGGACCCAAAGGAGCAGCTGCTGGCCGTTAGTGGTGGTCGACAATGTGAGTCTAATTTTTAAATGACAGACCACTGAGAACAATGATGGTGCTTTCAGCCCAGAATACACCATTTTGAGCAGTCAGGCAGTGTGTAGAATGGCTTTGGCCACATGCCATCTTCATCTTAAGAATCATACTTCAGGCTGCTAAAGAATATTACACTAGTAGTTAAAAACTGGGTGATGTGCGGGTCAAATGTCTCACTTTTTGGTGCTGAATTCCATTCTCTGCATGCTATGAAAAACATTTTTCTGGGTGTATTCTTAATGTAGTTCTGATTTTTGAAAAAATGGCAATGAAACACAAAAAACAAGGGGTATGAGACTTTGCAGGCAAGGACCAGAAAACCCTCTGTTATCTTTGTCCAGTTTATAGATATAAGGCATTTCTTGCTTTAAGCTTTATATTCTAAAAACATTGGTCCTTAGCTGGGTGGGCTCCAAGCATGTGTTTACTGTGTGGTCCAAGATGATGATATGCACCCTTCAGTATGAAAATTGGCATGTAGCTTGCAGCTTAAAATAAAGACAGTTTTTTGATGTTCCAATTCCTGGTTCAGGGGTGCTCTGATCACTCAGTAGCTTTTAATTACCATGGGAGTCTCCAGTTAGCAGTGTAATATTCACAAATAGTGCTGCATATTTTTTTATTAGTAATTTTTACTCGCAGTATAGAAAAATAACATAGCACTACAGAGGAAACCAAAGACACTGTGTGTTCTGTCACAGATGTAGGTGGTTAGATGGGGGAAGAGGCTAAAGGACAGTCTAAAAATAACTGAGTTGTTTGCAACACTTAGCACTAATGCTTTGTTAGAGGATATCCCCACAAGTAACCAAGCTGAAATGAAGACACTTACCCATGTCCCAGACTTTGCTGGTTACAGTAACAGGAGTTTTGATGAAAGGCAAGAAAAGTCGAGCTGCATGAATCCTATTGTGTCATCTGAATCCTAGGTACTATTTGAAAAGGAATGAAGATGTCTGGAGGTAAAGAGTGTATTGCTCTAAAACATTTAAAGTGCAACAGAAAATGGACTGTACTCTGCCATTATTAAAACATAAGAGATAAAAAAATACAAATATAGGGTTTATTTTATTATTTGTATTTTTACAGTGTTATTCTCTGTTGCACAGTCAGCCTTTTGGCATACCTCAAAGTCAGGCCGATTGCTAAAATCCCCAGCTTCGAGCTGGTTGCTGAAGTTATTCTGCTAAAGCTTCATAAATATATAAAGTTAAAAGGAAAAAAAAAACCCCAAACCTCAAACCCTTCCTCTTCCCAAATTCTCCTCTAATGACATTGTTGTTCTAATAAAGTGATTAGACCTCCTTATCCCAGCTAGGGATGCTGCTAAATGAAGTTGAAATACCCATCTTGCTGGGATTATACTTTAGGCACAATTTAAATGACCCACCAGCAAATATATCTGCTCTAACTTGACATTTGTTGTCCTTGCTGCTTTCTCCTACTAGTTCTGTAGGAAACTAGTTTTCCCCTCTGAATAATGAACAGCATTAAGAAAATCAAAATAAAATCTGTCTTTATTCTTAGAAATTACATTCTTGTTGATCAGCCCTCTGCTTTCACTTATGAACCTGAAATTGTGTGCTGTTTTGACAACATTTTTATCCTTGGAAGCATCTAGCTACACCATCACACTTCAGAAAAACAGACTGTTCAGAGCCAAACTGTTGTCTTGCTCCATGCACTGGTGCTTGGAGCAAGAAAGTGAACCACATGAAAATTTATTTATTATATGATGACATCTTCAGTCCTGTCTTAGTATGAAATGGTCTTTTAGGCTGCTTAAGTTACTACTTTAGCAGTCTGCATGTTACATTTTGATTAAAAGGTAACTTAATTGCCCTTAGTTTTAAAAGCTTTGGGAGTAAAGCTGTTAATATCCCAAGACAGTACCAACTGAAATGAGAATTAATGAAAATACTAAACCACCCCTTCTGCCATCTGATGAGAGGTACTGAAGCAGTGCTGCTTCTCACATGGTCTTTTCTGGATCCCTTCTGCTTCCCTGTACTTCAGCTCTTTTTCTCATTTTATTCAGGCCAGCATCTCCAGTTACTCTCTTTGCCCAGCTTTTTGCCTTTTTATTTTTTTTTTTTTTTTTTTTTTAAAGCAACATTTTCCTATAAAGTTGGCATGTATTTCTCTTTACCAGTCTCAGCTATGGATTTGTTAATCCTGATTAGAATTAAAGCCCGGGCACTGCCAGAACTAGTGTGAAGAGATCAAGTGGGATTCAGACTCACGTGTTTTCATTTCAATTGCCATCACAGAAATGTGTTTAAAATTAAAAGGTTTAATAACATATTCTTTACAGTGGCCTGAATTAGGACAAGTAAATCAGGTGCAAGCTGTGCTTTAAAGAAAACCTAAGCCCTGGACAAACAACCCCCCAATTTATCCACTCTAATCTGGGTTGTGTATTTTATTGGCATGACTTTACTTTTGCTATATACAACCAATGGGTAGCACTGATAGAGGCAGATAAAAACTTTACTGCATGGATTTCATGCCAGCTCATGTAAATGTTTTTCCTGTAAAGCTATATTGTGACAGGATTTTAGAAGATATTCTCTGGTCCATGCCAATCACCTGAAGCTACCTTGTAAATCATTTGGGTTTTTTGGTTTTGGTTTTGGTTTGGTTTTTTTTTTTTGTGTGTGGTGTTTTGTTTTTTTTTAATGTTTCATAGAATCATAGAAGAGTTAGGGTTG
>NW_009940453.1:116276-121405 GCF_000696875.1 Nestor notabilis | reverse complement strand
ATAATAATAATAATAATAATAGATTCTTCTGGGAGTAAATGCAACATTTATCAAACAAGTGCCTTTGTTCCAGATTGTCTGAGTAGGGAAGTCCAGATGCAACTAATGAATATTTGACTGTAGGTTGTACTGTACTATAGCTTTGGCCTCTGCAAAACATGCAACTATCATCTGATATTTCCGATGATATTTCCTCATCTATTTCTGTTTTACAGACACTCTTCTTAGAAACTTTGTATCATACAAAAAGATAGCAAACCATAAATTTGCTGAGATGTATTTTATAACACAAACTTGAATTTTAAGCTTGTTCATCAACATTAACTGACACTGTTGTTTTAATTTTCTTCTTTCTACTTGCGTTCAAAAAGAGACACTGAAGCTAGTAAGGGGAAATTGCCTCTGCATCTCATCCATCACCAACCTCTGCTTCCACTTATTCACATCAGTATGAACCCAGAGGCACTGTGAGACCAGCAGTAGGGCTGGCACTGTTTTGCACAGCTGGAGAGACCAGCACCCTCTGCACCTTCAAGGCCACATTTTTGGCTCCTTAAGACGAAGAAGTCAGATGCAGATGCAAGCACACACATCTGTAATGATGAGCAGGATCGATGAGAGCATTAATTCCCCCAGTTGTTTAATGCAGTGGACCTGATTCTCTAGAGAGCTGAGTTCAAATTCAATTTAGATGACAAGTCAAAATGATGGTGGCCATTTTTTTCCTCCCTAAGAGATATCTATCTACCTCCAGCTACCATGACATAATTGGCAATATCTTCTCAGGACAAATCAGGTCTGAGATTGATAAAGACTGCTGGGCTCTGAACCTTGAACCAGGGCTGCCTGCGCCATTCCTTACTCTGACTGATACTGCAAGTTCTGTATGAGCATGAAATTAATATACAATAGTTCAAATAATGTATTCATTAAAATCAGGCATAATGTCTGCTGGAGGGGTTCACACCTGCATCAACATTGAAAAGAGGAACTCTTCTGCTGGTTTTAAAAAGGATCTGGAGACATTTAAGCCAACCATTTTCCAGAACAACCTACCAACTTTTAAGGTCTACAAATTTTACCTGCTGAGATGCATACGAGCGTGTTCCTGACCTCGGTTCCCTAGCCATCTGCACCGGGATCTGAAGACACATTTGAATGTAGACTTGCATGTAGTTTGAGCACATAACTTTCCTCTCGGTGAGCCCCAGGGCAAAGGAAGGGGAAGAGGTGCACGTGTATGTGTCTCCTGCAAGCAGGACTCCCCCAGGATGTATGCCCAGTTCTGAAACCATGAGCAACTCCCTTCTTCACGGCCACCTTGCTGTTTTGATTTGGAAATGACTGTGGGCTAAATTTCAACCATGATATTGAACTAATTTTTATCAAGCCCTGTTATTGAGATGTTGAACATTTCCTGAACTAAAAAAGCTGCTAAAGCAAGCAAAGGGGTTTGGGCTCCCCTCAGGGCTGCAGAATTTTCTGTTCTTTTAAGAGCTAAGAGGAATACTTTTTTTCTTTACACTCAGACCATATCCCAGCTGTAAACGTGGCTCTGCTCATCATTACTGTGCCAACACTCAATGTCAAACTCTGTGTGGACAGGGCTGAGCAGGGAGGGGAGAAAGTTTACCTCCTTGAGTTTCGCACTTTTGGCAATACCTGTTAAAAATCATGTTTTATTAACGATTCACACGTGGAGAGACTTTCAAAAGAGTCTTAGTATATACTAGCAACAAAATTTAATCTCCGGCATTCAGCTTCCCCTCCAAATGAAGGACTATGTCATCTCTGGGTTCAAGAATATGAAAAGATGTGAATTCTCAGCTCTAACTAAAAAGAACATTTCCCACCTAGTTCCTGTTTCAGTGTACAAGGGTTGTACTTAGTGATTCAGTAAGACCACCTTGACATTTAAACATATGTCACTCACTTCAAAAATGTTTCTAGCCCTCCACCCTCCTCAACCCCTCAGCATCTATGAAAAGGAAACTGAGCCTTCTAAGGGCATCTGTCAAATGTCAGGCAAGCATGCATAATCTGCAGTGTGCTCCCAGGGTAACTGCTGAATAGTTGCTGTTAAACCCATCTGAAACTAAGGAAAGAGCTAGACCTGTGGAAATGAAGTACAAAACAGGAAGAACTTTCGAAAACAATTTGTTGGTACAAATGCAGAGACCTCCACTTTGCAGCACACGAGTCCATCGCTAGTGGCAGCAGACTACTGTGGCACACATTCACGACACTGGCTGTCATAATTAATTTCTTGGCAATCATTGCTGGGAAAAGAAAGTCACAGAGAATTAAGCTAGCAAGAAGTATCCACCACCAGAAGAGGAGAAAAAAGCCTTTGGGAAGACCAAAATTAAGCTTTGATTTCTATGTCCTGTAGCTTATTAACCTTCAACTGTGAAACCCTTGAGAGAATGAGGATAGAGCATGAACAGAACAACTGCAAGACTTTCCTCTATGTTATTGAAGTGAAGTGTTTATGTGTACTGCTGCAGAACATAAATGACAGAGATGATGGGAAACTTAGTATTTTCAAGGTAGTAAAATAAGTGGGCAGAGGAAGTTTTCCTTAGCTCATAATGATTTATAAGGCAAACTAGTAGCCTTCTAATCTATTATTCTTTGTAACAGTTCCCTTCCCACCCAAGGATGTATTTATATATGCAACATATCCAGTAATATCTAGTCAGAAGATGAATGATTTATCTCACAGTCTGCAAATTACATTAACAACATAATTAATAACTTAGATATAAAAACTGTGTATGTCAGAGCAGTATGTCATGTAATCAATGGCAACAAATCATTTTCTCTGGTGTTTAATGATTCTTTCAAGAGGGCGAATCTATAAAAACAGAAGACTCAATCAATGAGGAGGTTGCATACATTGTCTGTCCTATTTTCAGACTTGAAAACTAAAGTTGCCTTTATTGTTTAAATTTTAACTATTGGAAATCAATCTGGGAACATAAGCAGAAAGGAAAAAAGTATTAATGGCAAAAAAAATGTTGGTATCTGTAAAATCTAGTCAGAATTGCCAACTTCCCAGGTATTGCTAAGTGCTGATCACATAAAATGTTTATGAAACTATTATTGTTTGCACAAAAGCACAAACATGGGCACTACATTGAAAAATTATCTTTTGAAAGGGGAGTGCTCTTCCTACAAACTATAACGTACAACTTGGATGGGTCCTGCAAAATCAATGAGCTTTCCTGACAACCCTAGTTCATTTCCAATGCCTTCTGCTGAAAGCTTTAGTCAAAGCCCACCTCATTTATTCTCAGGAGCAAAATAAGGTAACGCATTTGCGTAGGGCATAGGCTCTCTTTCATTGACTGACTCTGAGCGAGTGTTTGCTCCGCTTGTTTCCATAGGAAGGTGATCTGAATACAGGGGAAAAAGCTCTTATCTAGCAACTGCTCCAGACTGCCAGGTTCCTCCTTGGTTTTTGGCAACATGCTTTTCCACTTGCACTGACTCATTTCAGGCAAACACCCTCATTCAGAAGTCAGGGCTGTAATTCAGGAAATGCTTTCATGTTGTTATGACAGGCAGATTTTTTTTATTCATTTTTCACGCTAAGATGGAAAGAATGACTGCCTTCTGTGTAGCTTAGAGGCACTCAGAAGCTTTAAAAAACCCCAAGAATTAATAAGGACTTCATGCCTTTTGTATGCTATCTATCTGGAAAAACCAGCCCAGGAGGACAACAGAACCTGGAGCTCCAGATCCGCACAAGCACTGAAATACATGTGGGTGGGATTCACCTTTCCAAACTTCAGGTAGATGTCTACAGTGCCCACTTCTGAGCTGGTTATCCTGCTTTCTACTAATAATGGCAAGAAATAAGGACTTGTAGGGTCCTAGATGTAGAATGATGTCAGAGGTGAACACAAGGATGAAGCAAGTAGTCTTTTCCAATTGACTCTAAAAAGTAGCCACTTCAGGTGGAGAAGTCTATCTGCAAGCTGTCTGGGGTTGTTCACCCCAGCACCTCTTGTTTGCCAGGAGCTTTACAGTCCTAAATGCCTTTGTGGAACTGGCCCATAGTACCTCAGAGAAGAGCAGGTATGATGGACCTCCTTTCTTATGCTGATCAGGAGGGCAATCTGCAATTCTCTCTTATAATGCACAGACAACAAAGTTCAGCCTCCACCTACTCCCAGCCCCACCCTGTCCCCTGCCTCCCTGATTGCTTCTGGCCATGGAGGGTATTATACCTTGAGCAGCTACACAGTAATAATTACTATTTGTGTGCATTCTTTTCATTGCCATGTTTTTTTAGAAGCTACTCTTGATCTTGTTCAAAGCGTGACGCATTGAGGATAACAACTCCTGGGACAAACAAATAGCGCTGTTCAGCAGTGTAAGTCTCACTTTCCAGTTGCATTTGTATGTATTTGTATGCTTCCCAAGGCAAGCTGGATACCAACTCTGGCTGTGCTGTGATGAGGTTAGAGGGAGGGATTGAGGGAGGAAGGGAGGGAAGGAGAACAATAAGATTTTAGATATCTAGAACAGGGAGCATATGGTTAGACAAGAATAACCCATACACGCCAAAAGCCAGAGACAGCTAAGGATCAGTTACACATTGAGCCTCTAATGACCTGCTTACATCAAAAGCCTTTTCAAAGCACAGCAACATACCTGCCCTGCAAAGGCTTCTGAGCTACGGGATAATGTAATCATCTATAAAATATCCTTTCTCTTTTGTGAGTAGTTTAAGCAAAGAAAAGCAGCCGCTTTGACTCTAGTATTAAGCCTCATCTTGAACAATAACTACGAGCAACAATGCCACCTTATTTGCTAAAATGCACTCTGTGTGTGTGTGTGTGTACGCAGAATGACTACCTGGGATATCTGGGCATTCCTTGCACAGCTCCAGTATTTTTTTCTTTTAATTTTTGATTTCAGTGCTCATTGTGCAGTGATGTGGGAGCTGGGGAGTAATTCTCAAATCAGTTGAATTCATCTTATTTGTTTCACGAGCAGGTATTTAGATGAGCTTTGTCTCCCTAAACCTCTTAATATAAAGAGTAAACTAGATTGCCTGTGAGTGTATTGACTGTGTTAAGAATGCTGGATTGTATTGCAAAGGAGTTCAGGCCTGTAAT
>NW_009940453.1:87238-116245 GCF_000696875.1 Nestor notabilis | reverse complement strand
ATTTTCTCACGCAGCAGAAAGGAATCCCATCAGAAGGCACATGGCGTGCCATGACGTAGCCAGCCTTAGACCACAAAAGCAGACTTTTCTCTGTGAATTAGACAAACCACACAAAAGGCAACAATAGCTAGCATAAACACTATTTAATACTATTCACAGGCTATTGAAGAGATGGGCGTTGACTAAGAATTGCAGCAAAGCCAGTACATTGTTGTCAGATGAAAGGACGCCTAATGAACAGGAAGCATCATTTGAGCAGGCTGACAGTAACCATATAACTGCAGGATTGTGGGACTGGCATTTACCCCATGGGTCTTTACAGTCAAAAAAATAAAGAGAAATTAAAGCATAAGGAATCCTTTTTTGTAGGCACTTAGAGCCCATAAAGCAACACAAGAAAGTGTACAATTGTCTTTTCATGATTTGTCTGTGCTTCAGCTAATCATAAAAAAGAACTTTTGGGGTGCAGTAACTATAGGTTCTGTGTCATAAAATAAACCCTTCAAACAACAGAAGATTTGGGTATTTGCAAATTGTCCCAATTGAAATAAGAGCTATGTTTTTTTTCCCCTCAGCTACCTCAAACTGGATTCTAGCAATGGCTCCCTTAGTAATGTCATGATGATAAACACTTTTGTACTTGCCCCAACAATCAGGCTAAATAAATGCTCTTGCAGTGGTCCTACTTTGTTTGCTAATTTGTAACAGTAGAAGGAACCTAATTAAATAGATTCCCTTCTGATACAATTATTCCAACTATGTTCTACCATTTCTATGATCACGCTTAATAGAAAATAGTTTCAAATTGTTCCTGCTTTGTGTTTTTGACCTTTTGAATCATGCATTTAAGATGCCAGCAAGGTGCTAAAACTTGTTTCTGTTGAGACTTAGCTGAGACAGAAGGGACTCAGGTTCTCTAAAAACAGAAATCGAGAGCTGAATTTTTCTAGTGAGAGTTTTTCTGAGTAAGACTGAAAATACTTCAGCACTGGCATGTTTCAAAATGTTCTTTGGGAAACTGAATCTGGAATAGTGTCCACAGAAAGACCTCCAGGCCACTTAGGCCTGTTATTTGGCAAAAGGCTGTGATGACTAGCATTGTGGCCAGGAAGAGGATATTATTATGTTCTGAAACTAAAGAACTGGCTCCGTATTGTTTGCCAGTGCCTGGGTGGTGGAGTTATATATATATGTATGTATGCACACACACGTATATGTATATATATGTATGTGGACTGGAGGGTCAGCTCTTATACTCTTGATTTCTCAGCACCCTGCCCCAGTAATACAGGAACTGGTGCACATGAGGGGCTGCAGGGAGGATGGATATGTATCTTTTTACTCCCACTTCTTGCCACTTCAACTACAAAAAGCCTCAAACCAGCATTTTTGGCACTGACACTGTGAGTAGGAAGCAAAGCAAGTTTTGAGTAACAAAGAAGTATATCCTATATCATGATTTAATCCTCTTCTCTGCTAACCACTATCAGTTCTTTCAATAGGTGCACTGTAATACACTTTCAAAAAAGAAAGAGAAAGCAGGTGTCAAGGGAATGAAAACCTAAGATCCTTTTCCACATGAAACAGCTGTGAAAAGGCAATCCATGTTGAACTGTGTTTCAGAGGATTCCAGCTAAATTGCCCCCTTAAGGATTTCATTTTCTTTACAAAAATTCAACTACTTGAAAATTAGTTCTACATTAAAAATTCTCTGAATGAACAAATGAGGGATCCAGCCAGCTCCTGACTCACTATCAGCCCAATTTACCTCACCCACGCAAACCTTTTGATATGTTCTGAATTAGAGCATTGGTTATGCAGCTGACTTTCTATGCTGTTTATTAAGTGGCAGAAGGAGACCAAAAGAAACACTCAGATTATAGCATGCTGTGCCATTACGCTGTTTTTAAACATTCCCTTTATATTTATATAAACATATATATTAAAATAGAGAAAATGGTTTTCACCTTTAGAGTCAGAGTGACTGATCCATCTAGTTCTAGAAATATGTAAAATATGATTATAAAAATTCATGGAGCTTGAGCTGGTAAGTTGGTGGTTAATGTTTAAGGAGACACAGCTAAGATTTTCTGGGCAGAACAAACCAAGTAGGGTGTGTGTGAGGATAATCAAATGAATAGCTGATTTCAGCTTTAACCACTGAGTGACTAGTGTAGTTTATCGTACATTTAAGGCTGGAAAAGAAAAACAAAAAGAAACAAAAAGAAAGAAGAGAAATAGAAGTTTAATTAAATGCCATGGATGCAGTATAATGCAAATCTCACAAATAGAGCATAATTGGTTTAGCAGAGAGATCCAATGCCATAAATAACCATTCATAATCATATACAATTAACATATCAATAGTTCTTTTTTGGAGTTATAGTCCATAAGCTAAGTTGGTTCTTCACTAGAAAAGTCTGGCAAAACCAAGCTGTTAATTAAACCCTTTTCAGACTTTGGTGCCACATTTCGACTCCTCCACACAAAAGTCTGAACCTATTATAGTGTCCCTCTTCTTCACAAGCAGAAGGGCACATTTTTTGCCTATTTAATACCACATAGATCTTCAGAGAATAACAGCAATCTCAAGCCTTTCCACTACAGCTGCCTGGATGAAGTTTCCCGTGCCATAGTACAGCACTGGGGCAATGCAGTAGAGTGGAGACTTCAGCTTTTTGTGAAGCATTGAACAGAGCTTGTGCCTGATTGAAAAAGACTTCGTGATTAGCTCAAACAGTCTTAAAATAAACCATTCCCAGCTGAGAGTTTATGAACTTTAGGTGATAATTATAAAAACAGGTTAAATATCACAGCAGCCTTCCAGTAGCTAAAGGGGGCCTACAAGAAAGCTGGAGAGAGACTTTACAAGGGCATGTAGTGAGAGGACAAGAGGTAATGGCTTTAAAATGACAGAGGGTAGATTTACATTAGATAATAGGAAGAAGTTATTCCCTGTGAGGGTGGTGAGGAACTGGCACAGGTTGTGCAGAAAAGCTGTGGCTGCCCCATCCCTGGCAGTGTACAAGGCCAGATTGGACAGGGCTTTGAGCAACCTGGTCTAGTGGAAGGTGTCCCTGCCCATGGCAGGGGGATTGGAACTAGATGAGCTTTAAGGTCCCTTCCAACCTTTACCATTCTATGGTTCCATGATCACCTTTTCCTTCGAATGAATTAATGTCCTTTTCCATGTATATTAACAGAAATTCAATCCTGATCTCTCAGCAGAAGCAAAGAGCTCATTAAAGAATGTTAAAGAGCTTGCTCACTACCTGCAAAAATGCTGAGAGCTTTCTGAGTACTCCCAAATTAAAGGGGAATTAGAAAAGCTTTAACCAGTTGCACAAAAGGCTGAAATTTTCACCTCAAAATTGCTTCAAAGAAAGGTGGCTCCCCAAGCAGCTGGAGTCCCTGCTCTGCTTTGAACAGAAGACATGCAGACAGGCTTGCTTTCCAACTTTGCACCGTTCCTGGGGTTTGTCTTTACTATTAACTTCACAAAACATAACTCCACAAAACAAACACTGGCCCCTTCTTGCCTGGCTGCTCCTTAGATTGCTGTGGGCCTTCCTGAATCCCCGCTCTTTCTGTCCTTCTCCAAAGGCCTCTCTTGTTGCTTGATCAGTTTCCACTTCAGCAGATCTCCACTGTCTCTCTGGAGGCTTCAGCCACTGCAGAGGAAGATGACTAAATGGTTTAGGTCCCTGCTATGCTGCTCACTTCCCCTTGTTCAGCCCCCTGTTATGAGTGTGCAGTGATGCCAGTTTTGGTTTTAATTTATTGGTAAGTTATCTTTCAATGAAGACACCGCTGAAAGGCCTGGGAGCAACTTGTGGTCCTGTATGTGACAACATTTTATCTTCATATCCACACATTTTCACCCTCACCCACAAACCAGTCAGGCAAAACCATGAGGAACAACTTCTGTATTTAGCTCCATTGTGACAACAGTTTGTTACTAAAAATACTGCTTTTTAAGCTGGCACCCATCTCACCACAAAGAATACAAGGACTTACGAGGATCCTTCCTCAAAGGAACCATGCCAAGCTTCAGAACCAGGTATATTTTTAAAAGATGCCTTTCTTGTCCATTGAATGTTGCTATATTATCAGCAAATCAGCTCAAACACAAATAACAGTTAGGACAGATATCACAGGACTTATAAAGCATTTTTCTGAGCAAATGTCCCTTCCAGACTCTGTTGAAATGAAATGAGACTCCAAGACAGAAAATTGAGTAATGAAATGCCACCTTTCACTCCCTTAATTCTAATTCTATACTAGGGTCTGTGGGCTTTCTTACTAACATTTCATTAACAATGCTCTGGGAGGAATAGGGAGTTTGATTGATGGGACCAATGTTACACTAAGCTAGTTGATTATTTCATATTGGATGTCATACAAAGATATCTAATGGTGCTTAAATCATTAGCTGATGTAAAACAGAACATTTAAATCATGAGATAATGGGTACAGAAGCTGCACTAATGTTTCCTAATCTCTGAATCAGCTGATCTTTCAAAACCAAACTCTAAATCCAGAGTTTCCAAATTCTCTAACACCAGTTCAAAACTGGCAGGCATGGAAAAAACAACAGTCTGCTAATCAACACCTCAGCGTTATGGCCACAGATCTATGAGCTTTAATCACTTGCTAGGACTTGATGACATTCCTCATTAATTTAATGTGGTTTTTATCTTCAGAAATAGAATAGCACACATAGTGGAATTTATTCCACACACCTGTATGCTTGCTTTGTGTCATGTGTGCTCTATGTATGAATGAAGCTCCATGGGCAGACGTTAATGGCACTGAAAACAGCAAGTGTCAGTGTAAATAATATCTCTATTTCTTTTGGAGCACAGGCATAGTCCTCCACCCCCTCAAGAATGTGGGCAAAAGCCTTTGTTCAGGTGAGGGCATGAGGAGATATCTGAGGATAATCCAGAGGATCCACAAGGGAACTGTGGATCCAAAAGGGGAATGAGTGTGCCAAGCCTGTCAGAAAAGCCAATATTGTTGCAAGGCATCACTCCAGGGGCTGATGGGACATGAGGAGGCAGTTGGGTCAGTCATGCTCAATCTGTTCCTGTGTGAAACCTACCCATTTCTCTGTTTCCCACTGACAAATTTTTATGATCATTGCCTGATCAAGGAGACTTCTCTCAAAGAGCCCTGATACTGCCTTATGAAGTGAGCTATTCAGGTGGGTTAAGCTTGGGCAGCATGAAGACCACCATGAGCACCGCAAGGAGCTTCAGATGCCTGAGAGGTGGCCACTTTGTGCAGTTTTTCAGTCACTAAAGGCAGCTAATGCTCATTCACATGGTGCGGTACCTGGCTGACCAAACACAAATTTCAGGGTAATTTCAGACATCTAACTGTACCCAAGACAGCTGCATAGAGCTCGCTGATATGACTCACACCCATTCAGTATTGCCCAAGGCCAGGTGGGACACTCTACACCTATGTTTAGAATACTTACTACCAGTGATAAACACAGAACGGGGTGTAAAGAGGCAGTTTGCAAATCAACTGTGGTGAAACAAAGTGTGGAGAAAGGGAATTGTGAAAAGGTCATAAACAGGCATTTGTTGGTGATGGCTCTTCCAGGAACATCAGGAGCAGGGTTTGGAGTAATAGATATCAAAGGATGTGGGGGGACAATCTGAGAAGAATGGTGTCAGGTTTTGAGTAATGGGTGAAAGGAGAGGATAAGAGATGATAGGAGAGGAGAGAAAATGGAAAGGAGAAGGAAGGGAAGGGAAGGGAAAGGAAAGGAAAGGAAAGGAAAGGAAAGGAAAGGAAAGGAAAGGGAAGGGAAGAAGAAAAAGCAAAGCAAAAAGAAAAGAAAAGAAAAGAAAAGAAAAGAAAAGAAGAGAAAAAGGAAAAACATGCACCCTGAAACAGTGTTTCACTGCTAACTGAAGCTACCCAAGCTCTGTTTTATACTTGAATAAGAGTTTCCCCCACTGCTGGACCAGGGTCACCGTCAGAGCCTTTATTTCATTGCAGATGGTAAGTGGGCAACACAAGAGAGTCCTGCTTCTGCTGCCCCTAACAAGCAGGGCTATTCAACAAGAGCCCTTCGACATCCTAACCCTTGCTCTGGGATGGGCCATTTTGAGCACTTCTGTTCAGACCTTCCTTTTGTCTTAACTTCCTCTCCCACTTAGGATTTTTTTCTTTTTTCTTTTCTTTTCTTTTCTTTTCTTTTCTTTTCTTTTCTTTTCTTTTCTTTTCTTTTCTTTTCTTTTCCTTTCCTTTCCTTTCCTTTCTTTTCCTTCTTTTCTTTCTTTCTTTTTTTTTTTTTTTGTCCCCTCCCCAAAAGACACTGCACAGTCCAGAAATTCCCTGCTCCTTGTGTTGCATGTCTGGAATCCTAACAAGTCAAACCACAGGAGTTAAGCCAAAAATTTGAATGGAGACAATTAAATTCTTCAACACTTGCAAAAATTAAGGAGTAATAATTTATACTGACTTTAAAATCCACCCCATCTGTTAGTACATTTCTAACAATGCGATTTGTCACAGTAAAAAGTAATTAAATGAAATGTATAAAAACGAGTCTCATACTGTTTTATGCATGAAATACATTTTATTATAATTAGTCACCTGAACAAAGGATGATGAAGCGATTGTAAATGGCAACACTTACAGAATTTAAACACACAGAAGATGTAGCGCAAGCAAAATATTTTCTCCATAAAGAGTTGATCCACACAGAAAATTTGAATGGGAAAACTGAGCTTTATTTAGGTAATCCAATTGTCTTCGAGAAACAGAAAGTTTTGCGAAAGGAGAGCAGTTATGTACAGTGTTGGGGCCTGACTCAGAGTCAATTAAAAGGCTCCTGCTGATTTCAGTGGCTTTCAACTAGCTTCCTCAGTGTGCCACTATGCTGAAGAGCTCCCTCACTGAGCCAATAGAAGGAATCAATGGTCTCTTACACTAAGAGAAGAATAACCCACCCGAATTAAATTGATCTCACTGGCTCAACTATGTAAAAAGTTCACATTAAAGCTGTTCATTATCATATGAATAAACAAACCTTTCTAATGCTGCTATTGTTTTTGCCATTTCCATGTTATTTTGTTGTGTTTTGTGGGTTTGGTTTTGGTTTTTGTTGGTTTTTTTCCCATTTGACACTTGCAGACACACCTGTAGTATTTTATTTCTGAGCTAGAAAACAGAAAGCTCTTTGGTTCAGTGTAATACTTTCAGCTGTGAGGAGGGGTTTCTGTTTGTGTGCAGAGACTAAACAAGAAACTGCAAGAAGAAAAGGAACTTAAAAAATAAGGTACTAAAGCCAGATTTAATGAAAATCTGTTGCAGACGAGGGAGATGGGGTTTATGCCATTAGCAGAAACAGCAGCAAAACCAGAGAAACAAAACACACCCAGAGTAGGAATGATGAGGAGCCCCATTTCTAACCTGACTTCTCCAGAAGAAGACTGTCCCTGTCGAGTCATTTAGCAGGAGCCACTGGCAGTTACCAAACAGCCTTCTCCAAAGGAAGAGCTCTCTGCAGCCTTCCCAAAGAAACAGACATTCAGACAAAGCGATTTAGGGTCAGAATAGGTAATAATGTCTGTCCCTCTAATTTTAGAATGAATTTCTAATATGTCTCAGATACTTAAACCTCCTTCTTCCCCTTCCTGCAGCTATAGTCTCTCAAGTTTTCTTCTGCTTTTGGGCAATGAGGATTTTGTCTGTAATGTTGAAAAGACAAAATCCAAAGAACTTTTGTTTGATGAATTCCTGGAGGGAATTTTTGTCTTTATTGATGTCTCCCAAATAAAGAATTTAAGTTATGTAAATTTAAGTTGCCAACTTTATATTATGCTTGTGCATACTCTTTGTTTCTTTAATTAACTCTTACTCCTGTGATGTAGGAAAAGGATAAACTACAATAAACAAGAATCAAATTTTCCAGCAAGTAGCACACAAAAAAAGCATTAGTGTTCTTGGTCATCCTTCTTTTTACCTATTTATGCCCAAAATCTAGCTAATCATTATTACAGACAGCTAAGAGCACTGTAGCCCAGAACATCACTATATTGACTCTTAAGAAAAAAAGAGTAAGTGACATTGCTCATAACTCAAACATCACTACTATATTTCACTTCCAGCATTTAAAAATAAAAACCAGAACAAAACAAAGCCTTCATTATTTAAGTTAAACAATGAAAATATTACTGTGTTGCTTGAAGCCCTGCTTTGCTCCACTCTCTTAGGACATCTTATTTCCTGGAGACTGATGGAGAATATGTTTTATAAGACAGATATGTGCAAAGCAAAGCCTCTTTAGATCAGTTCCAGGATTACAGGACACCCTGGAATGAAGAAAAAAAAGAAAGAAGGGGTTGTGCCAGGAAAATGTGAGAAAAAACAGTTTTATTTCACTGTCAAGGTAAGTTATGGGGAGGCAGTTTTAAAAGGCTGTCATCTCCTTTGCTTTTCCTGTTACCTGGAAAATGCTCAGAATAAAGAAGAATAAAATGTGAAAATGCCTCAGCTTGTGCTAGCAAGCCAGAGAAGTGTTGACAGGATTAGAGAAGTTGCCTAATTAATTCCTTCTTTGCTAATATCCACCCCAAGAACTCCACTTTAACTGGTAAACAATCAACAATTCAGGAAGCTAAAGTCAGGAGCTAAATACCAAATATGAATGCTCTTCTTTCCTGCTGGGGCTTGCCCACCACCAGAGCTGCTCCTGTGGGCAGTAGCGATGGCTTTGGAGCAGTGGCAGCCCCTGTCCCTGCTCGTCCCCCTCAGTGGCACAGTAACAGCACAGAGGTGGCAGGCCAGGAGCAATGGCCATCAGCCCTACAACCTCCCCAAAGGCAGGGTGACCCTCCTCCTCCCCTTCTTCTACCAGGGCTTGGAAAGGGGAGATGCATAACTCAACCCTGATTTTTTAACTTATTTTTTTTTAAGGAGCGGGAATGGATCATCAGGTGTGTATGCACACTTGTGAGAGGTTTGCTTTCCACGCAGCCCTGTGAGGAGAGGAGAGGGGATGGATGGATGTCCCTCCCATAGGATGCAGCTGATGTGCTGTCTGTGTAGGCCTTGTACTAAAACCTGGTGTGACAGTGACCATCAGCTGGATCTCTCTCTTATATGGCTTCAACATATATGCATATGACTTGCAAACTATGGCTCATTCCTTGGCGTATTATAGATAATAAAATTGTTGTCCAGTGTTTACACATCTGAAGAAGCAGAAATTGCTGTGGTTTATCATACAATCGTAGAATGGTTTGGGCTGGAAAAGACCTTAAAGATCGCCTAGTCCCAACCTCTTGCCATAGGCAGGGACAACTCCCACTAGACTAGGGTGCTCAAAACCCCATTCCACCTGCCAGGGATGAGGCAGCCACAGCTTCTCCAGGCAACCTGTGCCAGTGTCTCATCACCCTCATAGTGAAGAACTTTTTCCTAATATCTAATCTAAATCTCCCCACTGTCAGCTTAAAGCCATTCCCTCTTGTCCTCTCACTATATGCCCTTGTAAAAAGTCCCTCTCCAGAGTTCTTGTTTTACATTTTTTTCCTCTTTCTCTTCAAAAAAGTATCAGAAATAAGTAGAAAGTTTTAATAAACCCACTTTTCTGAAACAGAAATGAATTCCAGTCCCCTTGTGTTTCTGAGTGACTTGATAGCAACCATTGTGTATCTTCATCGCTTCCTTAAAAGAATAATAAAAAAACCCTTAAAACTCACAAAGCTGTCCCAATTCATTGCTATATTCATTTGCATGTACATTTTATTCCCATTCTTCTACCCTTTATTTGTGTCCTCTAGATGGTTAACTCCACAGGGAAGGGATTATATCTTTTCTTTTTTATACAGTTCTATGCATAATGCTCTCCTATGGTTCCTTTGGACACCACCATAATATAAATATAAATATTTACTACCACTGCTAGCACCTAGGAAGAATTACCGTGAATAGCTGTACAACCATAGTCAGTAAAATTTTAAAGATCCTGGTCTGGCAAACGCATGTGAATTGCTGTTATATATTGATCCAAATGTGAGTGATACCTGTAAGACCTGCAGCCATCCAAGATAGTTGTTATAACTCATTTACGAGCATTCTCAGGGCTTTATATCACTGCTAACCTATATAACACAGTAGGCTATGTGCCTCACACTGTGTGAATTATTTTCTTTTTCACAGGACTCATCATTAACAGGGAGAGAAATTATAACCTCTGTCCAAGAAGCCTCTGCCTATGCAATTCTCCTCCCTTTCATTTGCAGAGTGGCACACTAAAACCTGGCAAGACAGACTGTATGCAAAGCCTTTCTGTAATAAAGGTATGGCACAAGGGACTACTTGTAAATGACTGATTTTCTCCTTTCTGCTTGGTTCCCAGCTATACATTATATATTATGGTCTGGTGTTACAGGGAGATTATATACTTGACACATGGTAAAAGTTTTCATGACCACTGACTCCACTTTCTACAGTTAAATCTACCATTTTTCTAACACACACAGGCACACATGTCCCTTTCAAGTCAAGTGCAAATGAAATACAGCATCAAATAAAAATAATATTATGGCAGGTGTCTCAGTTCCAAATTGTTTTTCTTAGATTGATAGCAAGTTTTTACTCCTGGCAAAAAAAGTCTGTCTTGCCAGTAATTCTTTATTATACAAGGTTTTTGGTAGAACAGCTGTAGGAGCAGTAAGGGAATTTGCTTTCTCCTTTGATCTCTAAAATGGGTCCATCTCTGAAGTAGAGCTACTCTTCAGTACTAGAAACAGAATCACAGAATCATAGAATGGTTTGGGTTTGAAAGGGCTTACAGCTCATCTAGTTCCACCCCCCTGCCACCACACAGGCAGGGATACCTTCCACTAGACCAGGGTGTTCTAAGCCCCATCCAACCTGGCCTTGAACACTGCCAGGGATGGGGCAGCCACAGCTTCTCTGGGCAACCTGCGCCAGTGTCTCAGCACCCTTGTAAAGAATTTCTTCCTTACATCTAACCTATATCTGCCCTGTTTAAATTAGGTGGCAATCCTTAGAGACAGCCACTTTCTTGCCTACCTCAGAACAGGGGCAGATGGCTTGCGCTTGGAGTGACTTCTGGTTATGTTGCTGATTTGGTCTCCTTTGGATGCTGCCCTGCAAAGGCCCAGGTGGATGTTATCACACCAATAACCACAAACATGACTGGATGTGCTTTTGTCTTTGCTATCTCAGTGGCTTTCTGACCACATGGCAGTCTCTGTTCCTCAAAACAAACACAGGGTCTGGACCTGCTGCTAAAACAAAGGTCTCAGCTGGAGTGTCCCTCTTTGTATCTCCTCAGGAAGCAGACATCTTGGTGTGTAGTATATGGCTTCTCCACAGTGGGTAGACCTGACCATAAGGAGAAGCTGCAGAGGCTTATGGGCAGCTTCCCTATGCCTGGCAGGGAACATCTGCACTGCCTTTCTCTTTCCCAACCTTCAGATGTCTGTGCATGAGCCGACTGCTCTGAAGTTTCACCTCAGTCAAGGGAGAAAAATGCAAGCTTTTTAGGGAAAAGTCCATTTAGGTGTATCTCTTATGATGAGATGAATCTCCTCTCAAACTGTTTCTCACCAGTATCTGGGTAAATGCCACCTCTACCTGGCACATGCATTTCAGGGGGAAAGTGACTTTGATAACATGAACCTGCACTTTTTTTACCATCGACTTCTAAATTGAGAACTAACCACGAACCTTGCAGAAGTGCTGTGGTATGAACTAAACAGGAGTTGATTTACTCAAGCAATACAAGTTTCTTCACTTGTGCTGCTTGCTCTGTCCTTGTCCTCGGACTGCTGTTGAATCCTGCTTCCAGCTCTTGTATTTCCCACTGCTTCCCAGGAGAGATTTTCTTTCTCCTCCTCACAGTTCTCTTGTACATGTACAGAGTGAACCCCACACCATGAAGTTGTATAGATTGTACGTCAGATACTGAGGTCATTCCAGGAAATATCCTTAAATGTGTATTAATCCAAAACAAGACTGAAAATACAATTTTTCTAGCAAGTTAGGTCTGCAGCTTGAGTCAACAATGAAAATCGTTGACTTTGAAGTAGTGACCCAACTTATTCATTTTGCCTAATGAGCTCTTGTGTTTGATGGCTTGACCCATATCTTTTGTTCATCACACAGAGCAACAAAATTTGGCTTTACCTTCTGCTAATGCAGAAAATTGATGTCTGTCCAGAGTCACTAAATACCACTTAACTTTACCATGAGGCTGAGTTCAGATGCCTGCTTAATTTCTCAAAGCTAGTGGGACTTGGCTGTGTTAGTTGGTTAGCATTTAATTCACATGGCTAGAAGACTGGTTTTGAACATTTTCAACCTATCATCTGAGGGGCCTATAAAACTATTTGGAGAGTGAAGTCATCTTCTATTTCGATGGCAGAGGCTGTGTTCTAACTAATGTTTGGCTGTGCATTGTGAGGCTCCCCAGAGTGGCGGTCTGATTCAGCACTGGTGAGCGTGTGCTGGGGCTTCTGCTGGTGTCGGGCCTCACGGGTGACAAACATGGGCATCACACCCTAGGCTGGAGCCAGGATGCAGCAGCGTGGGTACATGCTGTGAACAGGCATTTGGCAGCACTCCCGGGTCCCACAGTCTAGACGCAGCCAGTGGCTTAATTAACAGTTGAATAAAAGTTAGGCTGAAACTTTAAAGTTCCTCGAGTACTTTTGTGTTTGCTGGCAGACTTTCCGGCCTTTGTGGAGGAGCACCCATGCTCTGACACGTTCCAGCCTGACACGGCCCTCTAACGTGGCTCTTAGGGGGTCACTCTGGTGGGGTTCAGAGCCTAATGAGAGGTGCACAGGGTCACATCAGCTGCTTTGGGGCATCTTACCTGGCCTCCGTGGCCTCTCTACAGCAGGTCCTGTCAGTCCTGTGTCATACCTCCCAGCCCTCATGGATGTCTTTGATGCTTTTAGACATCTAAAATGATGCTAGACACATGTTCAGGCTCCTGAGTGAGTCGCTATGTGACATTACCCAGAGTTCCTGTTCTTCAGAGACTTCAGTCTTCATGCCGAATGTGAGAACCAGATCAATGTGATGTACAAATATTTAGCTTTTCCTGCTTTATGTATTAATGAATTGGTGCTATCGGACCAACCAGGAGCCTCAGCCTTGGGTTAGGATTTGCTCATGATGACTACTGCACTCTACAGAAACTAGCAGTGTCTTTGCTCCAAGGAAAATGCAGAACCTGGAGCAGTAAAAGGAATCAGCATTGACTGATAATCTTGAGATCATCACAGGAAACTCTTCCCAGGTGCTAGAAGTCCAAGAGTACCTGTGCACAACTTTAACATTGAAAAGAGGAATATTTTGCCCAGTCAAAATCAGTGGGGCCCTACTTAAAATAGAGGTGAAAGGATGGGTGACATCAGGTTGTGAAAGGCCTTACCAATGAAAACAAGAACCTTTTTTTCAGGCAGTAAAAAAGAGAGAACAAGTGGGAGAGAAACAAAAATGCCTGCAGACCTGGCCAGGTGGGAGCAGGGCAAAAAAGCATTTCTAAAGTTCACAGAAAAGGATTTTGCAGGATCTACCCTTGCACGGAAAAGCCGTGCCTCCTGGGGTACCGCATTTTTGCCGAAGGTTGTTTTTCCTTCATCCTCCTTCTCTCTGTATCCTCCTCAGTGAAGTTGTCTGCAGAGGAATGCTGGGTTAAATGAATTCCCTGGCCCAAGTGGCAAAGCACTTATCTCCCTCCAGTTCTGTGAGATGGGGCAGCAGCTTCTGGTCCTCTTACCAGATGTTAAACCTAGAAGCACTTGTGCTTTTAAATAAAAATATTCTTAAAATGCGATCTATGTTAGTTCTTCATACGTGGCTGGTCTTAAAAGCAAACAGGCTTCACATGGACAACAGAAAGAGCTTGGACAGAGGTTTCTCAATCAGTTTCCATTTCTGTTCCCACTACGCTAACACAGGGGTCTCTCCAAGGATATTCCAACAATAAAGGTTATCCACAGATATCCTTAAAAATCTTAAAGCTTTTCTAGTCTCAGTATATTTAAAGAATGTCTCCTAAGAATACAAATCTGTACTGTTGTAGCTCTCTTCCGCCTTATCAACACCCAGACAACCAGGCAAGGAGAGGCCACTGCGTCATCCACTCCAAGACCCTCTATGGCACAGGACTTCCCTGAATATATTCCTGTTTGGATTGGAGCAGATACTTAAAACAAACAAACAATGAACTTCACACACATGATTTTTAACTTAGGACTATGGAAACCACTACATGTGGAGGATGTTGCTGCCTGTGCGAAAAGCAATGTCTTCTCTGGTTTTGTATGTGAAAATCAAACTTAAGTTTTGTCAGAAATAAGACCAAAAAAGAGGTCTTTTTTTAAAGAAAATGCATCAATGAGCTGTTCTTCAGTCAGAAGAAGAGCAGCCATTTGATTTCTGTGAATACTGCCCATTCAAAACCTGCAGTGAAGACTTCCTAGTTTGCTCGGCAGTTGGTGGACTCAGCCATGCCAAACTTGGCACATATTTAAGAGATATACAAACACAATGGATTAGTGGTATTTATATTTCACCCTTCACCTCTCACGGGGGTCACGTTCTCAGAAGAAGGTGATATCATTGTGAAACTTTACCCTGCTTAAGCCCCAAGCAACATGTCTCCTTATTTAAAGATCAGATTATCCCTTCTTCATTGTTTTGCATTTGATTTTGTTTCTTTTCTCCATTTTAGGGAAGGGCAGCTCACTATTTTGAAGAGGTGATGGAGCATGTCAGGATTTAAGAAGTGAAAGGGAAGAGATTCGTTTGGATTTTCTGCGTCTCCTTTGTGTGCTCTGAAGCTCAATATACTTGAAGTGGTGACTGCAGGTACATGGGCAGAAGAAAGCTTTTGTGCTCTTATAAACCCCAGAGTTCGCTTGGACTATACCTCTATAGGCAGAAGAGAGGAAAGAAGTTCAAACAGTTTTTTAGCCACTTTCCATTTCAATGGGTGTTTATTAGCAATATTGCCAAGTCTCAGAGACCAGCACTTTAAAGTGGTGATAAGGAGTTTGATGAACGCACAGATAGCACAATGCAAAGAGCAGTTACAACTACAAACCTCCTTTTTTTAAAGAAAGCTAAAGGATTAAGTGTTACTCACATCTGAGTTTATAATTTTCCTCAAATGGCATCTGGGTGTTAATATAGGGGAAACAAATGCAACCATATTGCTTCTCCCACTGACATCTCTTCTAGATAGTCTCTTACTTCACTAGCCCCAAACAAGCTCCTCAGCTTCAGCAGGTTTGTAAACTCTCCATAACTGTGGAAAACACCTATCTTTCTATGTCATCTTTATCTAAAATAGTTTTCAGAATAAGGAGAGCAAATCTGAAACTCATGTCATGAATCAAAGGAGTTTCTCACACCAAGACTTCTTAGCAATTTTAAAAATATTGCTAATATCAATTCATTGTATTTTATATTACTGGATGTGACAAACACAGCAGATATGGTGATTTCAGGAGAAAACAGTTTTAAAGAAATATGGTAAAGCAAGTGACTCAGTGAGATATTGGCAATTCTGAGGGGAACTCATGTCATTGACCATATGGAGGTGACAAAGCGTCACCTCAATGCACTGTTCAAAGATTAATATGAGAATAATGTAATCTTAAATGTCTCCTGAAAGCATGGATTGTAATTATGTGAATATTTTGGATACTGTCTTCTTACTAAAGGTGGGTGCATACTGTCATGAATGTTTGATCAGACTAGAATTGCTTCTGCCACACTCACACCTCTTTTACACTCACTTTCCAAGCACTGTAGTGTATTTTAATTTTACTGACATAAGCATTCGCAAAAAAAAGCAGATTTCAAGATCATATATTTGACTATTCATTGGAAAAGGCATTATAATTTAGCATGCATGACTATTCATGCTGGAAATACTTATATAATTACCTCATTTGAGCCATCAGCAAGGTTTGAAATCAGAAAAAGGTGGGGAGGAGGTGGGGAAAGCGTGCCCTTCCTGAAAAAACAATTGCTTTCATGGTACTGTCATAGTCTCACCCATCCTCTCATTGGTCAGTCATTAACAGGGAATTAAGACTGGAGAAACCTCCATGTGCATTTTGATCCTGGTCTTGCTCCCACAGAATTCAGTGGTAAAACTTCCATCAGTTTCAGTAGTGCTGCATCAGAGCCTTCATCCGTGTAAACATTACATGAGGGAAGAAGAATAGCACCATGCAAGATACATGACCAGTCATGACTTAGAAGAAAACTACTAACAGGCATTAACAACTAATTGCAGATTTCTCTGTTAGCATGCATTGAACTACATTCTACTGTATTGCATTTCTTTGTACCAAATTCTAAACTCTTAGCATATGTAGGAACTAAATTGGGATATTCCATATCTGTGCCTTTGGACATTACGCAGTGTGTAATCTAGCCCCCATACTTGGGAGGGTGGAGATACACGATGATAGCCATGTCTGGAGTATTTTTTACTTATTGTTGCTTTTCATTTCCATCTGAAGTCTTTTTTTACTATCAGCTTCTCTGGAGTAAGAACAAGTTCCCTAAAAAGTACTCCTGCGTAAGAGTGCTTCTTTAAGGAAGGCAATGGAGGAAAACTCATGACATCAATTTCAGTTAGAAATGTGTTTTATCTCTACAGGTATTCCTTTTGTTTGCCATGTTTAAATTTTTGATGGGGGGGGTGGGATGGGTGGGTGATATTTCTGTGGCAATTTCCACTTTCTTTATTAATTCTTGCAGTAGCAGTTTTACTATTTTTGCTCCCTGTAAGTAACACAGGGCTTTCTCTGAGCCTTCAGGGATTCGATCTTACAGAGCTCCCAAGGTGTGGTTTCTCTAGGTGAAGAAGCTCTTTTGTGTTGTTTCCACCTGAGCATCCAAACTGTGTTCAAAGAAGTAAACTTAAAATTAAGAATGAATCAGCATGTTACTAGATCTGTTTGATTAAGTTTTGAGGGGAAGAGCGAAGAGAGCCATGTCTAGTGAAGAATATCTGATCAGGCAACAGCTATGCATTATATCCCTCCTCCAACTTGTAGAAATTACTATGGAGGGGCAAAGTTTGAGGATGCTTGTGGACCACAACTCTCATCCCTGTAAATCAATCTGCTATTCATCTGGTGCATGCATGCATGCGTACGTGCAAGGAAAGAAGGATCTGACTTTGGGGTGTTTTTGAACTGTGCTGTGAGGTGTACCCTCCTTGTCCTCTGCCAAGCTAGAGATCAAGAAACGCAACCCCCATGAAGATGCAGATACTCACAGAGAGGGAGGGTCTTCTGCTAATTGTTCAGGAGTCCTTCAGCTCTTTATACTGCACCTAATTCTCAGGAGGAGCAAAATCTTGCAGACAGTAACAACAGCAGCTGCAAGAACCCAGCACTTGTGAAAATCAAGCTCTGTCTTCTATATGTATTGTAGTAAAAGATAAGATAAACAAAGAAACAAACAAAAACCCAACCAGAAACCAACCAAACAAAAACAACTCCCCAAACCAAAACCTGAAAATACCTAAAAAAAGCTAAACAGCTATTTTAAACAGCTAATCACTGGTTAAAATGCTAATCTCTCCTATGAGGCCAAAGTAATCCTTGATACAAAGGTTTGGGGAGATGCACAAGGAGTCTCCCAGTGGTGACGTTAGAAAAGCACAAAGTCCAATTCAGACTGTAATCAAATGTGGAAATTGTATTATAGAGAGACACTTATTGTCCAGAGAACATGATAGTTGTCACCGATAAATACACCGCCAAGGCCTGACATACTCTGGTTCAAGTAACCCACCCATCCATCACACGGGCACATGTGCACATGCTTAAAAGCTTCCTAAATTCTATTTCCTGGGCCTGATCCCTGCAAGGCTGAGGGACACAAATAACCTTGCTGCATGCCAATAATCCGATTATCAGGCAGGATCAGGCCCTGACACTGCTCATACCATCTCGCTGATTCTAATCAAAATGCAAATGGTTGACGCCGTGTTTGGGTTAAGCAACAAATACCAGGAATATTTTGAGATCTCATATGCCATGGAATTAAGAAATCTTCGAGGATGTTTGTCAAGGGGAGGTTGCATCGTTATATTTTTCTGTGTTCTGGTTGTGTTAGCTATGTTAATGTATTACAATTTTAAAATCGTGCTTTGTTCCCAAATCCCTCCATGTTTTTTACAAAAACATCTCTATCATTACATTTGCATTTTAAAAGACTGCGGATGTTATACTTACAATGGGTATTATTTACATTTCAGATTTCCATATATCTGCACCAACTGGCTTTGCTGGATCTCTGATACAATCGCGCTTTCCATTATCCGTCTTCTTCAGCTACAAAGATAATTCACTTTACCTCCCAACTTTGCTAGTCATACTGTGTATAATAACTCATGTCTTACTACCCCTCGCAAGTTCAGTGGCTTGTTAATATAGCGCTTACAGAGAGAGTAACTCTGTCAGCACTACATATTGATCTAATTAAATGTTTCTGAATCAGGACAACAATAGTAATGGGATTAATTATTGTAATTTGTGCAGCAGAAGTATATACATAAACAGGCAATTTCCACCCCCCCACCATATAGCCGGCAGAAAATGAATTTCAGACATTAGGACCTGAGAGACCAGAGAGCTACAGCTGCTGAGCTAGTGTCCCTCCCATAGTCCTGGCCAGCAGCTCTGACATCCCTGCACAAAGTAATCACAGATCACAGCATTTAATCACTGAAAACAAGCACTCCAGAGGACAGCAGTGTCAATATCCCACTCTCTCATTATCTGTTTGGATTGCACATCCACACTGTCAGATAAACAGAGTGGAAAATTAAGATTAAAAATATGGTAATTTCATTTCAGGCAGCAGGCACCACTCACTGCCCCTATTATGCTATTGATTACCTCTGAATTCAATTTTTCTTTCAATGCAAACTTTAATCTGTTTGCTACCCAGCAATTCAACTCCCCAAGGGCTATTTGAGAGTAAGTAACCATTTAATCTGATGCTAACTGAAAAATCACCGTCCTTAATGAATTGTGTAAATCATTCAGCTCTAAAGCACCTTTGACTTCTATTTCATTTTTTATTTTCTACTCAATATAGGAAGGGATCGGCGTGTGAATAATTACAAAGTAGCAAGTATTTTTAAATAGAGCAAATATGATAAAAACCCTATTATAGTGGGGCATGTGTAATGAACAGTACTTTTTAATTTCAAAATAGCTATTCATTAAAAAAGAATGGGAGATTAAAAAGAGAGGCTCAAAGCTCAAGGTAAAAGTTGATAGACATTGTAATTACATGGTTAATTTCAAAGATTTATATGCTGTTACGATTTAAAAGGAATTTTTATGACCTGACATTTTCATTTGAGAAGATTTTTTATTTAAAATTAATCTTCTAGCTCCTATTCTTAATTATTTCTTGGCAAGCGATAAATGGGAATACAAAAAATGCCCTATATCAAATTTTCAGCAGAATAAATGCATGTGAATTTGTGAACAGCAATAAAGTGGTCCTACTTACCGTAGTCAAATCACTTCACATTGAAATCCCAGGCTAAAATAAACTCTTTGTGTATGGAAATTATTGACACTTTTAAGAAAGCTCTTAGGCTGCAGATTCACACCGTGATTTTTATTTTCCCAAGTATGGAATTCAGGACACTTTGGCTCAGCCGAAATTTCCTTCCTACTTTGCAATTCAGTTTTCGGCACACCTTTCCTCATCCTCAACTTTGACGGGTTTTCTTCCCAGCTCCCAACAAAGGGACTGGCGGCCTGGGGAGGGACTTTGCCTCCCAAATTTCCTTGGCAGCAGGGAGGGAAGGCAGGGGCTGACTCAGGCCAGATGCACAGCCAGATGCTTGTTTACAGCCTGGCCTCCAAAGGCAGCATGTCCCTATCCCAGGCTCGCTGGACCGGGCAGACTTCGCCCTGGGATGTTGCCCCATCTGCATGCTCAAGGTTGTTTTCCTCGGAGCTGGCACAAAGCTGGGAGCCAGCGCCACCACGACATCCTTCCCTTAACGCTGATGACCATGCCTTTTGTTGTGACTGAGCTGAGTACGCAGGGCAGCCTGTTCTTGAAGTGGCTCAGGACTCCTCTAGTTTTCCCAGCACCAAGGCAGTGCACCCCTTGGCACTGGGCAGGGATCTCCCTCCTCCCTCCACTGTGTCCCACGCAGGATGCAGGATGCAGGATGAGGTGTGTGGGATGTAGAACACGGGATAGAGGATGCTCTCTCCTTCAGAGTGCAGCATGCAGAGGGGATGAAGGAGTGCACCCCAAAACACATCTCTTGCTAACTCACAGCATCATGGACAGACACAACAAGAAGCCTGGAGGTGGCCCCCATTCCCAGTCCTGGTCTTAAGCCCTTCTTCTGCAAAACAGATCAGGCAAAAGCATGTGGGGATTGGGGGCTTTTTCCATGGCACCTGCCTGAAGTTGCTGGTTGCCCTGCCCTCCCTCCACAGACACCCCCAAATCCGCACGGCCCCACTGCTTTCAGATGGAGCTGTGCAGCTGCCAGGGAGCCCTGCCAGGTTGGAGGGGTTGGCAGCATCTATTTTCTCTACAGCAGCAGCATGTTGAGTAAGGGAAAGGATGGGTTCTGCCTCCTGGGTGCTGCACGGAGGGAGCCTGGAGGCAACAGGGGATGGCACTGCCTGCACCCCACAAGCAGAAAAAGGCAGCACCCACTGTGCTCCTTCCCTTAGGAGGAAAAAGATCCCTCACTTGGGAGGGAAAACTTCCCTTGCTTGGGAGCCAGCTCCCTTGCTGGCTCAGGAAATCACCCTACTCCTGTCACTGTGCTCGTGTGAAACCACCCAGGAGCGCCTCCAGCTCCAGAGAGGCGGTGGTGATGGTGGTGGTACTCAAGGTACCACAGCAGCCTCCCCATGGCCCTGCTGTGTGCACGTGGGTCCGCATGTACCCGCATGCCCCCAGCATCCTCCTGTCTGTTTGCACACACTCGTGCACAACACATGCGAAGATGATCGGTATGTGATAAATTGCAAAGCTGCGTATTCAATTATGTTTTTATGCCTTCCAGACATAGTCACCTGCATTTTCTGTCCTTATACACTCCTCTGCTCTCCCTATTCCCAAGCTCACAGCAGCTGCCATTTATTATTTATTTTCTTTTTGAATTTGACTCACCAGCTAAAAATTCCCTCTTTTCCTACCAAACCCCTGATTCTGCCAGTGGTTAAAGGTCTACAGTACTTTATGTCCACAGCTAGCCCAAGAGGTAACCACTAGCACCACCACCATGTCTTCTGCCACCAGCTGGCATGCAGCTCCTGGCTGCAGCAGGCATTAGATTGGGAATCCTATACAGAGAGCTATTGAAACTTGCCCGAGGCTGTTGGGCTAAATCCTTGTGTTAGGCCTTGTGACTTCTCCAGCAGTGCAACAGCCAAGGCTCAGCACAAGGTTTGCTTGGGACCAGCTTGAAGATTTTCCATGTGGTAAATGGAAGGTGGAGAGGTTTCCACCAACCAAGGGGGGAATTTTAGCTTTCCTGCAGGATGCTCACTTGTCATCCTGGAAATTCCTGAGCTTTCTTGTAACATAAAATTATGACAGTATGATGTACAGTGAAAGGTTTTAAAGTGGAAAAAAACCCAAACCCTATTCATGTGGTTGAGTTGCACTCTTGGTTTTGCTACAGGTACTGTACAGAGTTGAAGTCAATAAGGCTACCGACTTGAAGAAAGTGTTGCTGGTGTTTACAGAGCCCCGAGTCATCTGGCTTTAGAGGCAGAAGGCTGGAGTGCCAATAACGTTATTAAAAACTCTCTGCGAGTGTTCCAAAATATTTCTTTAATAAAAGGTAGCATATACAGAATAGCCTGTGTTGGGGCAGAGTATAAAGGTTTTGTTGGCACTTGCTTGGGAAAGGATGCATTAACCAATGTCTTATGACCCAAAGCATGATTGAAAAAAACTATACCACACAGCAAGTATTTCGTGGAAACGCAGCCACACTGGAAGCCTGCATGCACTGCAAGCCTGTCTAACAGCACGCGGCCCTCAAACAGCCCTGTTCTCCCATCACAGACACTTTCACGGAATCACAGGCACCCGACACTTAAGATTTATGGGAATTTTGAGCAGTTTTATACCATGGTTGCCAAGTGTGTCTTTTTTTCATTCTTCTAGAAGTGGGGCTGGCATCTAGGCTCCCACTAGAGCTGGTATCTGTGTGCCACAAAAATTCAAATCATTGCATTCAGACAGAAAGAGACCATAAACAAGCATTTTGAAATACTTAAATCTTATACATACATATATACAAAGAAATAATCAGGTTCAGTTCAGAAAAGCCAGTACAAAATTCATTTGCATGAGGGGAACTCTCTTTCTAAATCACTCTGAAAATTATATTTAGGCTTCTCAGGCTCCAGGCAATTTACATTTTTCTAATTTAATCAAAAAACCCCTGTAAAATTATCAAAACAATCCTCTGATCTGTATGTACTATATAATATATCTATGATAGAAAAACCTAAAAAATGGCCCTTTTTCTGTAGAAAAATATAGATCTGTAGGTATGAAAGCACACATACACGTGATGAGTGTACAGATAATAACATATGTGTCTATGGGAGACAAATGTTGAGCTGTGCAACACGTACTACAAATATGCTGTATGTGCCTGCTTTCTGTTACAGGTGTCACAGTAACATACCATACATTGAACACGTGCTACATAAATTGAATATACTTTGTACACGTACCCTGGGTATTTATTAAAAGCTGAAGTAACCACTGTGAATGGAAATTGGGGTTCTCCCTTCCCCTTGTTTCACGTTATACACTAAGGATCCCCACACAGACAAGCAGAGGGCTGTGAGCAGCTTTTGCCAGCCTAGAAGACCTGTCTTTCCAGCAGAAAGCAGCACATTGCTAAACTGTCCCCTCAAGTTACTCCATCTCTCCAGGATGTTTTGTGCCCATGCACTGCAGAAGGCAGATCCTCCTCAGAGTAGGGCTTGGCTTTTTGTCACTTGGATTTTGTGCCTCCTCAGGAGCCCTTTCCTCACCTTACCAGATACTGTGCTTCAGAGACTCCAAACATAAAGTGATTAGATTTGCGCTTTCCAGGTGTATCTGTTCTTCATCTGACTTACCAAAGCTTGTCTAGCAACAGGCAGCCAAGACCCTCTGAACAAAGCCCCTTGCACACAGGGAGTGCTCATCATCAGCAGCCATAAAATGAAACACAGGGAAGGCGACTCCCTGGCACGTGCCATGTGCTGCTGCCAGACCCAGTCCTGTGATTTTTACAGCATCCAGCAGCCATGATTTTAGCAACTTGGCCAAAGTCTAGACCTAGCCACTGGTTTGTGCTTCTTTGTGGTGGTGCTTTTACGCCCTGCACGCACAGGTGGGATCACTCCAGGGATTCTCGGCACTATGGTGCAGTCTTGATATCCATGCAGGGGCTCCCTGTACAGACACATGTGCACTGCAGCCAAGTGCCCATGTCCCCATGTGCCCCGCAGCCAAGTGCCCATGTCCCCATGTGCCCCCAGATTTGCCCCATATAGATTGAGAAAGCTCAAACTCCTTCCTGAGACTTCTCAGAATTCCCATGTATCGCTCACATGATGTGTAAAGATCATCTGCTAGCCAGAGACCCCTGATGGAAGTTTCAACCATCTGCAATACCTAGACACATATGCAGTGATTAAGAGCAGGCTTATGAAAGCCGTTGTTGCCTCTGCCTCACACAGTGTAAAACAGGTTTGATGGAGATGACAGGCAGTACTGGTGTAGGTTAAGGTTCCCACACTGTAACCTCTTAGCCTAAAAGAGGCACCACGCTACCTTGTTCTTGTCTTGTTTCAGCTGAAGACTATCAGTGTAATAGGAAAAATGTGTGTGTGTGAGCACCTAGCTCCCTTTATTTGTCTTACAAGATTTCTCTTCTGGGAACATGAGAGCGTCCGTAATGGATCCCCTTCATTACAGTGGTCAGTACTGATGGTCTGTCACAACTGGAGAAAAATGCACCTATGCAGAGTAGTTTTAAATGAATATCTTTTACCACGTTGGTGCTGCAAACTGCCTCAAAAGCTGTTATGATCCATCATGGCAATGAGCACTTATGGACTTTTAAATCCACAAATTAGATGTTGTGCACAGGAACTAGAGGCAATTATGTTCAGCTCGGTGCGTGGAGCCTTAACCACACAAATCCAGCTTCAGTACATGCCTCCCAGAACACTAAACCCCAGCATTTGATTTTTTAGGTATTTATTTATTTACAGGTGGGGGTGAAGCTGTTAAAACTGTACTTATAAATAAAATGAAATTCTGAAAAAGATATAAAGAGTTCCTAATTTTCTGTTCCAAGAAACCCTCTCCATGAACTTTAACCTGTAAGACATCCTCAGTACTCTAGTTTTGAATCAGCGGAGACCACAGATGCGCGTGTACACACACACAGTCACACACGCAAACTTCTCAATACTAAGAAAACCCAGGAAAAAAAAAAATCCTGCACTGACAATTGCACAAAGTTTCATTTTTAAAAATCCCATCTGGATGGGAACCTCACAGCTTAGATATCTGCAGAGTTAGCACATTTTATGGCTATCCTAAGCCTCTGCAAAATATATTTAATTGGAAACACCTACAGACATTTAAAGGTAAAAGAATGAAAATCACACCATAGAAGAAAACAGCATGAGCCTATGGTTTTGTGAGGGTTTATACAGCCAGCTGAACTCCTGGGTCTGCCACGCTGTCTTTCTGCCAGCCAAGCCCGGTGGAGGATCTTATCATCAGTACAGCACCAAAACTCTTCTGGGTCTGAAAAATTCATCAGTACCTCTCATTACTTGCCACTTCACTGATAATAGCATAACCTTTTCCTTCTTAGAACAGGAGTGCAAAGTGGGAAATGGGCAAATTCCTTGCACTTGCCCTAGAAAAAGTGAGGAGCATGTGATTCCAACTGTTTTCTTGAAAAGCTTTGTCTAATCATGCAAGGAAACAAGCTGTGAAACTTTGCCATAGCCTAAACCCCGAAGATTCTAAAGAGAGAGGAAGCCACTACTCAGCAACCCACCAAATGCATGACAAGGGTGCCCTTGCTTCGTCTGTGCTTCCTGAGAGACCCCTGGTTTTACTTGCAGTTCTCCAGAAACTTTGTGTCTCAAAAGCACTGTTGGTTGTGAAGGAATTGGGCTGTCTCAGGAAAAATGGAGCCTTTCTGCCTGGGCTGGGCATGGGAAACCCCTGAGGGAGGTGGAGGAAAAGGCCCGTGGCAGAGGTGAGTGGAACAGGAGCCCAGGGAACTTGGAAGCAAGTTGTGCTTAGATGGTTTCAGAACTATTTAGGAAATAATGTTGAAACTGTAACCTAGAAGCACATACTGAAATGTATGTATTCAGGGCTGACCCTTGGCTTCAAAATGGGCAAGAAGGGCGGGGATGAATGCTTGCCTGAAAAACTGGGATGCAAGTTTTGAGAAGAAATTAATAATAGGAAATGCAGGCAAGGTAAACGAAATGCTACCTATTAGACATTTTATGTTGTATGAATTAGGGAGCTGCTAAAGGAAATACTTCATTACACAGGGTATAATTAATGTGTGGGACCTTAAGCCACAGATACCACTGAGGCTAGAAAAAGAGGATTTAAAACAGGCTAGTATTTATATGGACGGCACAAATTTGAGAGTCATGGTACATTAGTCAGAATAAAAACCAGGATACTTTCCAACACAAGGAGGCTAGTGTTAGAGGAAACTGCTTAAAAAAGTATTTTGCATTATGTCTGTGTCTTGTGGTTGCAGAGGCCTCTGAGGAGGAGCTGGAGGGGGACACTGACTTGAACAGAAATACTGGGCAGGCTGGTCCGGAGGCTTTCTTCGGCGGCACGGGCTGAACACATCCACAAAGGCTCATGCCTATGGCCGGATCATTGGTGGCTACTTGCTCTCACAGGGCCTCACAGGCATTGACCTCCCAGGGACCTCCCACCTCCTCTATAGGTACCCAAAAGACTCTGGATGAGCACTTACAGCTGAGGGCATTGGAAGGGGCTGAGGGTCTACAGGATGCTAAACTGAGGTCCCAAGACCTTTTACTGTGAGGGTGGTAAGACACTGGAACAATGTGGCTGCCTCATCCCTGGCAGTGTTCGAGGCCAGGTTGGACGGGGCTTTGAGCAACCTGGTCTAGTGGAAGGTGTCTCTGCCTGTGGCAGGGGGGTTGGAACTGGATAATCTTTAAGGTCTCTTCCAACCCAAACCATTCTGTGATTCTAAGATGACAGAAGAGGGAAGACAAGAAGGTCATGGTCACACCAATAATCAGTCACATACAGCCCAGTATTTCAGTAATGTGAGTTAAGAGGAAAACTTCCCTAAAGAACAATTAACACTGTAATTCTCCACAATACAGTTTCTTACCTCCTTCTCCACCATTTACAGTGCTGGCCATGATCTCAGACAGTGCCTAAGACTGCCAGCAGATGTGGTTTCTGTTTTTCACTACAAAGACATGACAAATGTCATGGCTTGGTGACATTCCCTTGCTGCCTTTCCCCCTCTTTGTATGCAGTTAATGCTGTCTATCTGGACTTTGTTTAGTTCAGCTACTGAATGCTTCAAACATGTTTATTGCTATACAGGCAAGAAATAAGCATTAAATGCTATACAAATAACAATAAATATTAAATCTACTAGACCACACTTTTGGAAACCTCAACAATATGGCTCGGAGGTGTCTTGCTCTTGAAATTAAGTGCATGGATGAAGAGCAAAGGAATTTATGTGGCCAACAAATGCACTCCGGAAGACTGTCACGGCAAGAGACCTTCCAAACCAGATTAAAACATTAGTTTGGATGATAGGAAGTTATATTAACATGCACCCTGGTACCAAAATAAATTCCCTGGGGACACCTCCGTGAATGTCTAAGCTTTGAGCTGAAGCACAGTGGGGACATCCTTATGTGAGCAGCAGATAAAGTAGTGGTGGAGTTGAGAATGATACAGCTGTGTCAGCAAGGCACAGTGCTTGAGCCAGACTGAGAGGGGCAACGGGGTTGCTCAAGCACGGTGTTGCACTGACCTGACTGTGCTTCTCCTGATTGCAGCCCTGAATTTCCACCACACCAGCAGCTGCAATACATGGCCAGACAAGCTGAGCTCTGGTTCACCACAGCTGATGATCCAGCATCATCTGGATACAGAACTAGGACTCCAACACCTGAACAAACCAATGACTTGCACAGTGGTATTGCATACACTCCTTTTAGCATTTGTCCACCATCTCCCTGGCCTCGCATAGTTTGACAGCTTTTCTGCATGGTAACTTGCCTTAACCAAGAAGGCGAGAAGATGCTCCAAGGTGCACCCAGCACTTTGCGATGAAGGTACTCTCTTGGCAGCAGAAGTAGCTAACTAGGAATTCTCACCCAGGTCCCTTTTTCCTCTCCTGGGTGCCCAAATGCTCAGACTGTGGACTGAGGGCTGCAGACGATGTGCTTGCACAGCACAACACCAAGATTGTCCTGGTAATATCTTCAGATAGGGGTTACAACATCAGGGCTAATCATGCAGATGGAGCACCCTCTTAATACACCTCTGTAGCAGCCGTTCAGCAGTGTCCCTGTGCTGGTTTACATTACAGTATGCCTTTCATAGAAGCACGGAATGATTTGGGTTGGAGTTCCCATAGGCAGGGACACCTTCCACTAGACCAGAGTGCTCAAGGCTCCATCCAACCTGGCCTTGAACACTGCCAGAATGGGCTTTCCCTGACTGCTTGCTCTCTCTCAACACTGCAAAAAGATGCTGGCTAAGAACCCCAGCAGCTGGAGCTGCCTGACCACATACCAGAGGTGGTACCTACGCTCCACCTCATTGCTCTGCATTTCTATGGGCTTGCTTACGCAACTCTCAATACTTCACATAAGTTTCTGAGAATTACATCTCCTCCCCCAGCACTGGGACAGGGAGCCTGGGACTCTGGAGTATGCAGAGCAACCCTATGTTTCCATCTCCAGGCCTAACCCTGCAGCAATACTATATAGGTCACTGTCACAGATATATTAAAGCCCCAAAGATGGACTTGCTGAAGAGTTTTAAATAGCTCTTTGAGACTAATGGATAGCTTCACAGGGTGAAATGTGCCAGCCTGGAGCAGATCCTCAGCATATAAAGAATCAATGACTGTAAACTAGGAGTGGAAATTGGAAGAGGCAAAGCACAGTGCAGAACTGAAAAGAAATCACCGAGCAACTAATGTGATAGGGGAGGAATTGAAATGGAGAAATGCATCCTATTTCTGTGCCCAAAAGAGGTGGAAATGTGAGGAGATTTTCTTAAAGGAAAAAAAATTAAAAATTAAAAATAGTAAAAGACTTTCCATTAAAAAAATCTTGAGGAAAACCTTTGCACAGCTGTGGGAGAAAAGAAAAAGAAAAAGGTGTCCTATGATCATGCTGCAAAGCAACTTGCCTCCAAATCCGAAACGCGTCACGATGATAAATGAGAAGAAGTTAAACCTCCAAACGCTATGACTATCCTCAGTTCTGTTCTGGACAGATGTTTGATGTATTGTATCTCTCCGTGACAGAGACCTGAGGGTTCTGAGGTCTTTTTTTTTTTATTATTATTTAATATTTTAGCAAAACTTGTATAGCTTGTCATGCCAGCAAGGTATTTTTTAATTAAAATGAAATGTATGTGTGTGGGGTGAGCCAGAGTTTATGAGGAGCTTCTTCAGGGGGAAAATGAATCAGTCCAGAATTCTCAAGAAGGATTCAGGGCTAAGCTCGAGCTTACTAACTCGGGAGGAATGTAAATTAGAGTGCACTTACCAGGCAGGGAAACCTGGGATGGGAGTCAGGTTTTCCAGCTGTCGTGGTTCAAGCCCAGCCGGCAACTTGGAACCACGCAGCCGCTCCCTCACTCCCCCCCGTGTCCTTCGGC